>NW_013667080.1:227282-232163 GCF_000517525.1 Limulus polyphemus
CGACCCTCAGATTGTGAGTCGAGCGCCTTATCCACCTGGCCATGCCGGGCCATTGTTCGGAGTGATCCAGGCTGAATTTGCCATATTAACTTGCACGAAGATTCTTGGTGCAAGTTTACTGAATGGCTTGAGGTGGATCTTTTAATACAAGTTTTGTCACATTAGAAAGGCTTTGCCCTTTCTTTAATTCTGTTGAAAATAATGCATATTTTTCTTTAATAGAAACTTCTTCTTCGTATGATAGAAAAAAAAAGGTATATCCAGAAAATTGTATTGTTTATCTTAGAACGGCTTTAGGATACAAGCAAAGTCTTAAACCGTCTCCCATTCCAAAGCCATTGAGAACACACACACACACACACAAACGCTAACGCCAGTACAGTGTACCTTCTTTGTTTGTTTGTTGTCGTTTTTTTGTTTTTGCTGTAACTTTTGTACCGCAAATAAAAATAACTGGTCCGTACGGGGAAAAAATGTCGTGTCTCTTCTTTGAATCAAATATTTTTTTTCACTTCACAAATTTTCTCGAATTTTCAATTATAGTGGTCTTACTTAACTTACACGCTGACCAAAAATAATGCATAGACTAAATAACAAATAAATTTTATTCCCTAACCAGGATCTGTTATTGTAGAGCTAGAAATTAATCTGCTTCTCTACAGCCTCTTGTACTCCTGCAAGTCTGTATTTAAACATAAATTGTCCAGAATATGTAAGTTACAGTTGAGTGGGAATCAGGTTGGAAGTCCTGAATGGGGCCAGGATAAGTTCTTTTCCTGTATGTGGATGCAGCTATGCGTGTATGTGTTTTCTTATAGCAAAGCCACATGGGCTATCTGCCGTGCCCACCAAGAAAATCGAACCCCTGATTTTAACATTGTAAATCCGATGACTTACCGCTGTCCCACTGGGAGACTGCAACTATGCGCTCCAGGGGGTTGTGCAAAAGGTTATGATCTGGCTGCGTAGTTAAGAAATAGAACTACAGATTAAGAACTTTAAGGTTGCTAGGTTCGAATTCCCTGATGGCTGAAAGTTATAGAAATGATTCTGAACCTGAGAATCTGAATCTGGGGAAGTTTTTTTATAGAGCAGCCAACTTCTCACTACCCAAGCCCTAACTTAGATCAGTTGTTCCCAACCCTTTTACGCTGCGTACCCCAGTCAGACCACTGAATCAGTTTCGTAGCTCTGACGAATATAATTTGATAATAAACTAAAAGTTACTTATATTAATAAAAAGGTATATCAAAATAAATAATTTAAAGGTGAGTCAAGAATATGAGAAGGTTGAGTGCTGGCTAGTGGAATACATTGGTAACTCACGGAGAGTATGCTCCAATTTTAAAGTGTGAGTTTCTTTTCCTTTTAATATTTTTTCAAAGATTCTGGCATACCTCTACGGGTAAGCATACAACAGGTTGAAAACCACAGGTTTAGAGGATGATGCTGAAAAACAGAAATCAGTCTGCCATCTGGTGGAAAGGTTTGCATCTCGAGTAAGTATAACTACAGAAGAAAGGATACATAATCTGCTTTATTGCCTTACATCTTGTCTTAGAACCTTTCTAAGATATATTTGGTTGTGATGAACCAAGTTACAATATTTAATCCTATATTGCTGACTAACTTTGACCTTCAGAGTTGGAGTTGACAAGAAACTTTCAATCTTAAGTTTGGTTATAAAAAGCCTTCTACAAGGTCCCATGGTCATCTAATTTTGAATTCTGAAAGTGACTTAAGAAATTGGATAAAACATGCAGATTAAGTTGCTGATATATCTTAGACTTCCTAAAAGCTCCAAAACTGCCACCAATATTTACATCAGCTGCAGATGATGAAGAGGTCATGGAAATATAACTCTTGAAGCCAGAACTACCACCACGTTAGTAAAATAAAATCCATAAATGGAGGAATCAAGAAAAAAATGTGGAAGACATACAACATTTCTCCAATTGTAACTTCAGTGTCCACAAAGATGGCAGCAGAAAGGTGTAATTACTCATTTATTCCATTACAATACTCATGGCAAGTTGTGACTCCAGTGTTTCATGGAAGAGTGACTGAAAGAAGATAGCATGTTTTCAGGCCAAAAGAAGGCTTGAGAACCCAAAAGCGGAAAAAATAAACCCCAGTGACTGTTAGGATGGTTAGCTCCATACAATCTATTAGTGATTGCCCAACATCCTTCAATGATTGTACCAACCTCCATCGTTAGAATAGAAGATATAACTCATTTCAAGTAGTATTATCACATCTAGACACTGAAATGGACAGTTGTCTGATCCATGGTTCGACGAGAAAACGATAGGCTACAAAAGGAAACTACTTCATCTTTAGCACGACTAAAAAGTATGTCAGTTGAAAGGTCATATTTGGAAAATGGAGTAAAACCTTCATCAAATACTCAAAGAGAAAAATAAATTGCGAGGAAGTATAGAAGATTGCTTTCCTCCCTGTGGATATAACATGTAATTTTTATAAGTATATGGTTGTATAAAGGTTTTACTACACATATGTATATACCCAGGATGTACTCAAGATTCGATCTTCCTATTTTTTTTACAGTGGCCACCTGTAGAGAAACGTTATCATTGACACAATATATATATATATATTTGCTGAGTCTATCTTTTGTACTCGAGTCAGTTTTTTTTTTCATTTCACTTAACAACTCTTTAAAACCTCTGTTTATAGTGGTCTTACTAGCCTACCTCATATACTAGTTTACAACATGTACTTTGGAATACTACAAAATTAAATAAGCCAATGATTTTTCTTTTTCCCCTTTTTCTACAATAAATTGGTTCATCTTTACCTTATATTGCATGTCTTTAAACAATTTATTAATGATGCTATTTATAATACAACAAATTACCCAGTTAAGTAGTGTTTAACGCTGAAATTGACCAAACATGAACTTTTTTTGTAAGAATAGAAAATTTGATTAAAGTGAAATATTTCTTAAGATGTTACTCATAATTATAAATATCCAGTTAAGAGCCCATTCTGATAATATTTGTTTATTTGCTTCAGAATTTTAGGACAAAGCTATATATATGGGCTAAATGCTTACAGTCATCTTTAATTTTGAATACAGTTGTTTGTTTGTTTTTTTAATTATGCACAAGGGCTATCTGTGCTCTTACCACCACGGGTATCGAAACCCGGTTTCTAGCGTTGTAAGTCCGCAGACATACCGCTGTGCCACTGGGGGCTTTGAATAGAGGAAAGGCGGTTATTCGACAACACCTACCTTCTCTTGTGCTACATTTGTCTGAAATAATAATGGGTTATAATTGATACTTGATACCGTCGGTACTTGGTGAAATTCCATAATTACAGAATTGAGCAAAAACAAGACAATTATACGTTTCACAAATAAATAATTTATTCATGACCATGGTTTTACCAGTAAAGGTATCATCAGGTACAGGCCGTGGGATTTGACGTTAGTCTTACAATGCACCCACAGCCCCAAAGTGCAGAATGCGTTTTTTGAAAGCATAATTTCAAGTTCATATATTATTTGATATCCGTATTGTATCTCTTATAATATGAAGTACAAAAAGATTGATACAATAATAAAACCAACTATTTTAGTAGTATCTATAAAGATATAAATATACAAGATGCATTTAAAGATTTTATTTGTTTGTTTGAAGATAAGCACAAAGCTACACAATTGGTTATCTGTGCTCTGCCCACCACGAGTATCGAAACCCGATTTCTAGCGTTGTAAATCCGCCGACATGCCAATGTGCCAACTAAGATTTTATTATAGAATTGAAAAATACAATTACATCATCTACAGAATGTGTAAACATAAACAGAGGAAAAAAAATGGAAAAAGTAAAACAATGGATTACTTCAATCTATTTGTTCCTCTGTGGTATAGCGGTAAGTTTACGGACTTACAACGTTAACATCCGGGGTCCAATTTCTGGCGGTGGACACAGCAGATAGCCCAATAGGGATTTTGTTCTAAAATAAACAAATAACATTTATTCAAAAAAAGAAGAAAGAAACTATAAAGAAAAATAAATTACCTACCGATAATGAATTGGTTGAATTTAAAAATTAAAGAAATTATCTAAGTAGGCTTATAAAACAAACTAAAATAAATTATTATATGCAAAAATAATTCATAGTAAAAGCTAACATTAAAATAATGGACATCACAAATGAAATAACAGGGAAGCATTCACAATGTACTGAATAATTTGAAAGTTTTACAGTAAATAATATATATATTAAGTTTACTGAACAACTAAATTTTATCTAAGTTCATTTAATAAATTTTATATAAATATTGCAGATGAACTTTTAAGGAAAAATTGTTGTAAATATTCTAATACAAATCAGTTAGTTGAAACATGGTATAAACTAACTTACCTGTAAATTCAATGTATTTAGTACCAACTAGTAAATATGAAACTTTAAAATTGAAAAACTCCATAAAAATGAAAAAGCTGTATGAAATGATAAAATTAAAACCAAAATGTATACAAATAATATTGAAAAATTGACGCTGGTAATAACATATTTAATTAATATTTCAATAAAAAAGGACTTTTCCCAAACATTTTAAAAATGATGTGAATAATTACTGACCGATTGCTTTATTATCAATTTTACCAAAAACTCTGGAGAAGGTTGTCAAAGAAAGAATAATAAAATTTTTAGATTCAATAAGTTTTTCCTTAAATCGTCAATTTGGATAGCTTAAAAATACGAACACAGAAGATGCGCTAATTACAATGATTGATAGATTAAATCGATTGATTAAAAATGATAATATATCATTTTGTTTTTCTAAATATATCAAAAGCTTTTATTAAAACAAAATTATAAAATTGGAATAAGTGGTACTGTTTTAAG
>NW_013667080.1:232297-261301 GCF_000517525.1 Limulus polyphemus
TTGTTTAAATCATATGTATAAAATAAAAAATAACTAGTTAAAATAAATAATGTAATAAGCGATGAAATTAACTCAACTGCCGGGGCGCCTCAAGGATTAGTTTTGTTAATTTTTACTACGAACTATTTTTATTATGTTTAAATGATTTCTGTGAAATTAAGCTTAATGGAGAAATAACAACTTGTGCAGAGGACACAGAATTATTATATTAAGAAAGATCTAATAATGAGGTAATCAAAAATAAATAATGATTTAAATAATTAAGAAGGTGGTTTAATAAAAATGTATTATGTTTAAATGTAAATAAAACAGAATATACGAGATTTTTTTACAAAAGAATCAAATCAAATAATTCCAGGTCAACAAATACTTTATGAGAATTATATGCCAAGAATAATATAAATATTAATTCAATTCTACAAAATTCAGAAAGTATTTAGTATCTTGGAATAATATTATATTATAGATTAAATTGGATAGAACACATTAAATCATTAGCAAAAAAAAAAAAAAAATTAGAAGATATCAACAGAAAGATTTTACTATTTAAAAAACTACTTATCAGAAAATGACATGAAAAATAATTATTATGCTTCGTTTAATTCAATCCTATAATATAGTATCACCTGCTGGAGAAGTACCTGTCTAAAACATTTAACAGTTTTATCACAGTTACCAAAAATATTATCAGATGTATATTATCATTATCACAGTATGATCATACTAAATTACATTTTAGATACTAAGAGATACTACCGCTGCATAAATTATATATATTTACATAACATTTAAAATATTTAGTGAAGATATTCAAAGCTGGCAAAAGATAACATAAGGAAATATTTAGAAAAAGTTATTTATATCAAGTACTAAACTTTATTAATAAACTTAAAATAAGACCCTAAACTCGAGCGCTTTCGAATAGTTGACTACTCTTCTTCAGGAGAACAAAGGGTGTTTATTAATAATATTCTAAATGGAATAATATTTGCTGTTTAATAAAGAAATACAAGTAATAAAAAGATTTTGTAAATGTAAAATGATGTAGGATGGCAGTGTCAAAAATAATGCAAACAAGAATATAGGGATGATACAGCTGTACATAAATCATCCCTATGTCATTTTACATTTATAAAATGTTTTCATTACTTGTTTTGTATGTGTTTTTTTTTTCACCCTGGCTGAAAATTAGTGTATTCTATGAGTGTGTTTAATAAAATTCAGTATTAAGTGTAGTGATTTTTTTTTACATCGAAAGCACTAGTGTAAAAAAAATGAGTATTTTAAATGTTACAGTCATCTAATGTTCATCTGTTACTGGTTATTAATTCCTGTTTCACTCTGTACTTAAGCTTTTAAAAGGAACACCAAATTTCTGTAAAAAAACTAACTTCAAGAGATAAAGATAACATCTTTTACACTAGAATTTTGCTTTTTTTAACTACTAATAGTTATTACGTCTAAGTGATGGCATCGTAAACTGCCAATAAACACATGGAGTTTTGAACTGATGTTAGTGATAAAGTAGTTGTAGACTTATCTCAACAGAAGAAAGATGAACAGCTTGGTGGGTGGGTTGGTCATATTCTGGTTTGGTATTTTAGCGATGGTTTTTTGCCTTGTTTTGGGACTTTTTGAGTAAAGAAACAAATGAAAGTGAGTGACAATCATCTTTTAAAGTAAAACTCTGTTATTGTGGATTTTTTAGCGTGCATATTTGTATTATGTCTATTGAGTACCTTGGCCATCTCTGCTTTCAAAGTCTACCGACTGTATGATAAATATTAAGTCAGCATTAAAGAAATGGACAACTCATATAGAGGAATCAAGAAGTATTAAAATATTGTAAAACATTAAAATAGGTTTAAATTGCATAAAATTGAATGGAGGAAATGTTAAATAATTAATTCATTGTTTAATTATATATTTATTTATGATCCACATTCGAGTAACCTTGCGGATACTCTTTTCTTTTTTATGAACTTGTATAATATATTTTAACCTATTATTTTCTGTTTTTATATTGAGTGTATTGTACTTATTTTTTTAATTTGAATTTGAAAAAAATATATTAAAAAATGAAAACTATTTGTATTCCGACTTAGGTCATTTTTAGATACTTATTTTATTTTTGATTATTCTCATTCTTTTTCTTCAAAATATAAAACGTTTATATGCCTACACGCGGTAAAATGCGTGAAAATTATATAGTTACATTTTATTTTACGAATTTATACAATTCCTAGCTATAAGAGAGTGAAAATGGATTTTGTGTCTGCACAAAGTGTGGTTCGCTTGATTCCGATAAATGTATCAAACGTTCACGAAAGTAACTTTTTCTTATTCTCTCGCTTGTAAATAAAACACATTGTATATGCACAATCCATATTAACATACGTTTAAAGATCATATGCATAGAAATAAACAGCGTTACTCTCACCAAAATGACCGAATCCGTATGCATAAAGCTACTGGAGCGGGGAGGGGGGGGGGACTTGGGCTCTTTCTTGTCTCCCTTGTATGTGACCCTATAAATAATTCAATTAATGTTTTCTAAGCGCTAGCATCGCCTCAGAGAAAGAAGAAATGGTTTGTTTCAGAATTTTGTGCATAGCCTCCATAGTTTTAAACAGACAGACTAGCTGCTGCTGTTTATTGAATTTCGCTCAAGGGCTATCTGCGTTACCTGTCCCGAATTTTGAAATGGTAGACTAGAGAGAAGGCAGCTAATCGACATCATCCTCTGCCAACTCGTGAGTTATTTTATTTGAATAGTGAGATTTAACCGTTACTCTTATAACAAACCCACTGCCCCAAAGTGCGAAGCATAATTTTTTATTTTTTTTATTTACAGTAACAGGGTGCAAAACACGGAATCTTGAATGCACAGTCCGGCACGCTTATCACTCGATTCGCACTCGGCCTTCATAGATTAGAGGGCAGGCACTTAGCCACCAGGACTCAACGTTAACTATTGAACTACCCTTATCTGATTGAATAGTAAGTTTTGACCACCATCCTTATAGCACATTCACACTCCCAATGGACGAAGTGTGCTTTTGAGGAAATGTGTTTCGAAACATGAATCCTCAGATTCACAGTCCGAGCACTCTAGCCGTTAGATTATGCCGTGCCAAAAATAATTCAGTGATATAAAAAGGGAGATTAAAGTAATATACACTCTTCTCCAAAAAGTACACCAAATATAAACGTTCAAAAATATTGGCAGGGCCTGGTATGGCTTGTTGTTTAGGCGCTCTGCGGGTGGCGGGCTCAAATCCCGTCACGAAATATTCTCGCCCTTACAGCCCCCCCCCCCCATCCAGTGGCATAGTGGTATGTCTGTGGACTTATACTGCTAGAAACCGGGTTTCGATACCTGTGGTGGGAAGAGTACATATAGCCCTTTGAGCTTATCAACAAAGAACAATCCTTACAGCCGTGCGGGCGTTATAAAGTCAATCCCATTATTCATTAGCAAAAAGTAGACTAAGAGTTGGCGGCAGGTGGTATTAATTATCTGCTCTCCCTCTAGTCTATCACTTCAAAATTAGGGACGGCTAGCGCAATAGCCATCGAGTAGCTTTGCGTGAAATTCAACAAATAGAAATAGTGTTCTCTTATTCGCCGGACTTATCGCTGCTTGAAATTAAGACTGGTTTTATCCTTCATGGGAATCAGGTGTTTACAAATAATAGCGACCTAGACTTTTATTATATTTGTGACCCCTTTGCTTTTTGATCTATTCCCAGAAGTCCAGAGGAAAACAAGAACTTTCTTGGAATTTTGTGTTGTGTCGAAATAAATATTTCTTTGAAGTATTTACTCTCATAACGTATATATATATATATATATATATATATAACTGGGAAACATTTATGAAGCAGTTTCAATGCAATTAGACATATGTACGTTTGTTTTTATAATCGTCACAAAACATACATAATTTCTATTGCACAACTTACAGGAAACTAACTATGCAGACGGCTACACTCGTGAAATATTGTTTAAACGGGATACCCAGTACGCTTGTGTCATCTACTGGCCTAAACCTAAAGTAACTTGTAAAATGAATTGTATGTATATTTCCTCAAATCAATATTTCTTAATTTTAAAACAATTCTAAATAAATTTTTGCTAATTAGTTGAAAGTATCTTGGTTGCTCGGATATAATAAAAATGCATAAACTTTGAAAATTTTCGCAAAATATCAAACAATAATTTTGAAGCAAACAATTAATTTCTTATATTTTTATAATCAAATTGTTACATTTTGTATATATAATTTTTTACCACTACTACATACAAACACAGTTTATAGTTCGTTGTTTCAGCGTCATAAATTGCACAAACTGCAAAACTTGAAAACCCACCACACCTGGTAAGGAGGTGCTTTTAATGTTTTTTTTAGTGAAAAAACAATTCCTATGTTTAAAACAGTTTTTTAAACAATTAGTTATTCAAATTCACTGTGGTGAGAAAAATTCAACTAAAAACACTATACATAAAATCAATTAATGCTTTTACGCATATTTTTAAATAATGAGTTTATATTTCACCAAATTTCAAAAACTACTATTTTTTCAAGTGATCAAAATATTTTGATTAAAAAGGATAAAAAAATTAAAAATATATTTATATAATTTTATCATATTGCATTCAAACAGAATTATTTTATGACGCACGTGGAATATTTTCGAAGAAACTATGATAATTAGCTTATGACGTCTATATAGGCAATAATCTTAGAAAAAATAAAAATGGGGTAAAAATATGGATAAGTAATTATATGCGGATCTACGTAAGTTCCTTTTCAGCAAATATTGGGTTAAAAGGAAGAGAAATGTACATTCTTGTTCTCAAATAAGAATCTAAAACCAGTTTCAGAAAGCAAAGTCTTGGCATAGCCTGGTGGTAAGGGTAATCAATTTGCAATCTGTAGGTCGCATGATCGAAACCCGTCGCCCTTTCAGCTGTGGAAGCATTATAATATTCGTTAGTAAAGATTAATCCAGGAATTTGTGGTAGGTAGTGTTGACTAGCTACATTCCTTCTGGTTTATCACTTCAAAATTAGGGACGGCTAGCACAGATCATTCTCGAGTAGTTTTGCATGAAATTCAACAAAACGAATAAACAAAGGGTAAAAGTCTTCATTGCCAAGGAGCCCATGCCAACTCCAGACCCCTCTTTTATTTGAGATATGACAATTAATTACAACCTTTCGACATTTTAGGCAGTGAGTTACACCTTTTGTGCGAAAATTTGTATACAAACTTAATTCTACGCTATTTGAAACATACTGAATTTGTTTTCTTTGACTTTTCCGTCTTAATATAATACTACTAAGAAGACAGAAATTTAAGTCAGTAAAAGCACTAATAAAATGCTTAACATCTGATGCGCATGTGCATTCGGCTCCTCTGTTGTTGTTTTTTGTCAGATTTGGTCAAATATATCGTAAATTTACACTTCTAAGGTCAGGTATGTTTCTGTATGATTTTATTTTAGGTTTATGAAACTTAATGGCAAACATTCTAGGTTAAACGGGGCTTAATAAACATAAACATTAAAATTGAGATAAAATGAATTATAATGATTATGAAACATTGAAATATTGGAGCTAATGTAAAACAGACACGTTTGTTGTATACAAGTTACCTAATACCCTATATGGAGTTACTAGTTAAGGATAAAAGCCCAGACGCAGGACTTATGACGCCAGAACTGCCTCATGTTGTAAGCTGTATTTTAACCCATGTAACAGATTAATATTTTTGCAAACAAAGGATCGTTCATTGAGCGTGTACCTATGAAAGCTGCTTTAATTTAAATATGATTATATTTCAAAGGAGTTATTCATTTGTCACTGGTTTAATTGTTTTAATTAATATAAATAAATAGGTTATTCTAGGTATCTTTCTCCAACGCTTGAGGTTCAAAAACAAAAATGAAATCACACATTTTTAATAATAGTCAATGTTAACTTCTGAATAAATTAAGCTACATAATTAGATCAAAATTAAAAATCAACCAAGAACTTAACATGTCTAAGTAAATATACTTTTCTTACGTTCTTACCTATAGAGATTAGAGTACATTGTTTTATCAGTTGGGTATCCTCGTTGTTAATGGTATTTTTACCCGTAAACCCAATAATATCTCATGAGGTATGGGCAGCTTAGGAGATTTAAGTTATTCCTAAATCCACATACTAAATTAACAATAAAAAAAATTCTATAATAAAAATATAACAGTAAAAAATGAAAACGATAAAACTAGAAATGATAAACATTTAACCAATACTGTTAGTAAAAGTAACATTTAAGAAATATTAGAGTAAACCTTACTTATGGAACTCACAAGTTGTTAAATTTCCTTCATGTTTCTCACAAGGTCCAGTGAATTGTAATGCTCTAGCTTTTATTGATTAATTATATTATTATGAGAAATATTTTTCCTTCTTAAGGCGCGAAGAGCATTTAACAACAAAGCATCATTCAATTTTCAATGAAGTGCAAAAAATTAACCACAATAAGAAAGTATTTCAGCAGAGGCGTCCGTTAGGCACTGGCACACGAGACCTGTGCCCCGATTCTATTTTACAGTGCCCCAAATTCACAGTTGGTGTCTTTAAAAATCATAATAGAAAACCATGATTGATATCATACTGAAACGCCAAAAATTCCCGCGTCTATGGCCCCGAGCCTCGAATCTTTTAAGCACCTAGAGACGCCTCTGTTTCAAAGGCTTCTATTTATTTGGGTATACATGAAACTTATGTTTTAATTAGACGGGATTGATTACAACTGTTATCTGTAACCAATATTGATCACGTTAGCCAAACAAATAAATGCAACTACAGCGTGAAAACATCTGAAAAATACAAAGAAAAAAGTAAAAATCGTTGTAAGGGAAAATAATTATGTGGCCAACCTTCGTTCTGGCTAATCTACCTTCATAGAAATCACCATCGACTCAACTAACCAATAGACCTTGAATTTACTAACGCATAAAAATCAGGACTCTGTAAAGATCTTTTATTCTCGAGAAAAAAAATATGAAAACTGTGTTGAAGTACACAAAAATTTCTAAAAAAATACTTCAAAAATTGAAACTAACTTAACTTTTTCCACGAGTCCATGAAAGATTAATAGCTTGAAGGTCGCTTGGTTTAAAAGTTGGTCACGTAATTAACTTTCTCTTATAGCACTTTTAATTGTTGATTTGTATTTTCAGATTATATCACGTAAACATTAATTCTAATTATCTCATTATTTTGTCTGTTTGTTGTTAATCGCAAATCTACACAATGGGTTGTCTGTTCTATTAACACCATGGGTATCGAAACCCGATTTTTAGCGTTATAAGACTTCAGATTTACCGTTGAGCCAGTCAGGGGGCTACTATTTTGCAACTGCTAATTTGAGGGGAGGTGGCATAACAGGAAAAAAAAAACTTTTACTAACTAGATTTTGAAACCTAGGAATGATTTAGTCTATATTCAAGAAATTTGTTTTATGTATTAGGAAAAAAAATAGATTTTTATTTCCGTAATGCTAGAAACCAAAGTACCAGTAATCGATGGTTTTCAATTAAAACTGATAAAATTTTCATACCCAAAACTTGATCTATTCGCATATCTATGAAACTTGAAACTGTGTATAAAGAAAGTTAATGTTTTGACCATTATTAAACAAAATTTCAAATAGCTCCAACTTCTTATGATTATGACTCGAAATTACTTAAGCTTGCATTCACCACGTGGATTGCACATTTAAAAGTTTGAACTTTCGAAATTGACTATTATTGTTTTGTACTTCCTATCTACTTAACAAAGGTTCTATAGTTTAGACAAAACATCACAAATTGTGTCAATGTAGCCTCAGAGTTAATTATTTCACCATGTAGTCGAATTAATCCAGGTAAGAGTGTTTTTATAATAACTCTTTCTCTTTTACCTGAACACGGGCACAAGGTAGGGGGAGCTATAACCCATAGAGGTTAATACTGCAACCCAACAAACCAACGAGAAGTCAGTCTTACAAGTATAAAATTTCACACATTGTGGTTGGTTTAAGATATTGACAAACTTATTAATATCTACAATAGTGATTTTCAAAATGCTAAGTTTAAACAGAAGAATAAAATTATACGCGGGTTACCACATTTTCACGTTGTTTCAATCAATTTTATGACCACGACATATTAAATTAAGACTAACTAGACTAAAATCAACGGAATATAATTATATCCATGTATACACTAAACAGCCAGAGATCGAGCATTTAATTAGGAACCGCATAACGTACTTTTGTAAAGCAAAATGGGAATAATATAAAGCACAATACAATGATTCCTTATCGAACCTGCCACTTGCCAGGAAGTTTGCACACGACCCGAGGAACAGTCAGTACGTAGTATTCTAAGGATCAAGTACACAATCATCTGATCTTTGTAATAACTGGAGATTCGTTGGGTTAGTATGTCGTGATTTGTTGTAGGTGAAATAAAAGAGCAATAAGTGTTGTGAATTTGAAATAAAAAAAATGACTTTAATTTTTGAAGATAATGGCTAATCATGGTAACAGTAGAACTGTTGCAGTGGCAGTTAAAGTTACTGAGTAAAATAAACTGCATTAAAATAAAAAGGTAAGTAAATTAAAACCGTGATAAAAGAAATGTAAGCTAATGTAAGCTAAAAACTATTGCTAACGATTAGACAATAGAACAGGTCCGCACCCAATTAGCAAGCTAAATAATTTGAAACAAGATTTGGTAAGGCGTTCTCACTCAGTCAGCGAACCTGCCAAATTGTGTTTACAGTTCACCTACTCTATCTATCTCTAATGTTGACTAACTACAAAACATCTAAAATGTATTTTTTTCTTCTGGACATAAAGCAGTTCCGCATTCGCAAGATAAAATAAAAGACGATAAAACTATCCCTTGAAATAGTTTAGGTTCCTCCATTGAGTCCTCTTATAAAAAGTGAAACATAGGGCTAAATCAGGACATGACCCTAACTGGATTTACCATGCTCAAAATATATAAATTAAAGGGAAATTAGTTTGGATTTGGTTGTTTGAAGTTTTTGGGGCAGCGTAACAGGGCTATCTGCGCAAGTGCCCCTCTTGCCCCCCCCCCTCCACTGCGGACGCCCATGATTCAGAGGTGTGTATAAATAGCATTTCATATCTGTCTTTTGTCTTTCACAAGTTACTGCCCAAAGATACTTTTTCTTCAATACCAGAAGTAGTTAGGTAGGCTTGACAATGCGGAATAAAATATTTTCTGAAGTGCCATCTGTATTGTTACGTCTCCGTTTGTTAATTAATTTTCCGCAACTTCGTTCCGGCAAAACTTTAGCGACACAAGTCCTTACTTAATAAAACTGGTTTATTCTTTCTGAATATAACTTTACCGATACACTTATTTTCAACAGTCGCTCTTTTACAAATGTTTTAACAACGAACGTTAACTTCAACAATACTTCCTGACTGCAGTTCAATTACTCACTACTTACACACATTGTCCCGTCACGTTGTCACCATCTTATATATACCAGACTACCCTATATCTAGTAAATGCAAGGGCATTCACGAAGGAACAAGATATTTCCAGAAAGCAGGAGGCGTGACACTAGTCACGTGACCTCGCTGACGCAACAGTATATATGCTTGTTTGTTTGTTTGTAATTAAGCACAAAGTTACACAATGGGCTATCTGTGCTCTGCCCACCATGGGTATCTAAACCCGGATTCTAGCTTCGTAACTATATATATATATGCAATATACTACTTCAGGAATTATGGTTCAAACGCCGAAAGCTGTTGAAGCATCATATATCAATGGTTATTTGTTTGTCTGGAGTTTAAGTATAAAGCTACAGATTGGGCTGTCTGTGCCTTGCCTACCATGGGTATCGAAACTCGGTTTCTAGCATTGTAAGTTCACAGACATACCGCTGTGCCAATAGGGAGCAAGATCAATAAGAAAAGAAAGAAAAGTAAAAGGTGATATTTTTGAATTTCAATTGAATTAATTGCCAATAATTAATATGGAAAACAAAAAACGGATCTAAAAGAATATTGTTACACGTCTCTGATTTTGAACCCGAACGATAAAACTTGAGAAGAATGTGGTTTTTAATGCTTTGCCAGCTTTCGGCGTTCAAACCGTAATATTTGTGGTCTGTTTGCCTAATAATATGGTATGCACTGTTATGTTAAGTTTTATTAAATTAGTATATGGATGCGTGGGGCTACGTTAAAGTTAGAGTTTAGGATTTAATCAAATATATACTAAGATCATATGGAATACGCTTATATGATTTCAAAAGCTAGATTAAGTTACAGCTGCTGATTTTATATGACATAAAACCACTCTAAATGCTAAAACCCAATGTTCGATTCCCTGGAGTAGACAGAACACAGATAGCCTATTATGGCTTAAATAAAAGCTCTCTTTTGATTAACTGGATGTAAAGGTAGTTTTTTCTGACTATTATCAATTAGCCTATTATGTAGCTTTGCTCTAAATCAAACAAAAAAATTACATAAAGTAATCTTTTAAATTGAATTAACTTTTTCCGTCAGTTGTAAAGCGACACCTTTTATTTTATAGCTAAGCATAGCATAGAAAGAGTGTGAGGATACGATAATACATGTGATGTATTGTAATGCTTGATTGAATAAAGTAAGAGCTAAAATGCCAACTAAAAAAAGAAAGGTATACAGTAATATAGGCCGATCAGAAGAAACAGACAACGGTGGGTCAGACAATTCTTCTGAAGGGTAAGTACCAATAATAAGCATTCATTGCCAATGGCAGCCATAAATTATAACTTAATATTAGTTATATCAATAACTTATAAGTATAATATTAATACAGTGTTAATGAAATTTTCATTTTTCCAATTACTGATGTACCCGTAGGTTACAAGTGCTGGAATTATTAGTTCAGATATTATCAGAAATGAGAAAATTGTCGGACGTGATGGTTATCAATATCAAATCCAGTTAATTTAATCATTAATTGATGAGGATTAAACAAGTCAAAAGAGGTAGAAAGTACAAACAAAAGAGGTATTATTGGAAAATGTAATCAGGAGTTTAGTGAAAAGGTTGCTGCATAGTTATAAAACTTTGTGCATTTTTAAACTTGTATGTCATGTTGATCATGATAAGTCAGCAGTACTTATTTGATGAGATGAATTTAAGGTATTGAAATGTTTTAAATACTTTACTTTTTGTGTTGGAGAAATATTAGTGTCACAGAGAGTGAGAAGATCCTGGATGTGATAAGCAATAAAATCCTCAATCCTTTGGATAATTGTGTCATCATTGTGAAAAATACAGAAAGGGTTTTAGGATCTGTTTACAGGAAATTTGAGTTCCAAAGTGGGGAAGATCCATTGCATTGTATAAAATTTTGATAAAACCCCTGATCATTTGAAGAAAATTCAGATTTGGTTCCCTCATTATAGAAAATATAATATTTGCTTTTAAAAATTTAGGTAAAGGTACAGTATTAAAATGATTCATGATTTGAAAAATTAAAGCTACAAAGTGACACTCATAGATTTGAATTTTTCTTTCTCTGATGCATTGAACTAGACATGACCTGATTCAGGTATTTAGCCCTATGGATAATTGTCTCAATCATTTTGACTAACCTTGTAATCATAAAAGAACCTTAAACTATACAAACTATAACTCTTAATATACTAAATGTATCTTTACAAAATTTAGCAAGCTTTTAGTAAACATTACAAGTCCTGTTGTACACGAAAAATCATATTTTTTATGGAGAATTTTTACTAAAGATTTATCTTTGAATTTGTAAAACCTTTACTGAGTGATTCTGAGAGAAGTATGATTTTCATGCTAAAAATACAAAATACTTCTTTCCACCCTACAGTTTTCATATTTCATTTGCGTAACCCTTTAAAATCCCCCAAATGAATATTAATTTTTTTTATAAAACTTGATACTTTGTTTCTTTTTTTCTGAACCCTAACACTAACTATAGTGAAATCATATGTAGCAAAAGTTGAAAAGATTAAATAAATGAAGAATGCTTTTTTTTTTAAATGTCTGCAGAATAATAGACAATTACAATTTTTATTTTAAGAGCTGTAGGCCTGTTAAATGTTTACAACTGCTTTCATTTAATTTTATTGTTCTTTGAATTGTGTTTAGCTATTGTGACAAGCAGTAAGTCACCAGATAGAATAATAGACTAATCAAATGGATCAAATTACATCATGCATATTTGTGTGCATTTAATGGAAGAGAGAAAATCTAAAAATGAGAAATCACAGTAAAAGGTTGTGACATGCACAATTTGACCCACTCCATCCATTTTTATAGTGTTAAAAGCAACAGGAACTTGTATAAATTGTTCAGTGATAGGTTTCTTTGAGATGTAATTCTAAAAGTAGAGGAAATAAGTGTAAAATGTGAAAGCCCATATCCAGACTGATTATTAGGCAAATGTTTTTCTTTGTTAGAGGTATTAATATGTGATATGTTTATTTTCAGATAATGAACATTTTTGTTGGAGAATTTTATATATATATAAACAATTACATATATTTAATTTATAATTTATAAGTTTTAGCACTTTTTAACGTGGTCTATTTTCATCGTAGCTCCCAATAGCATTTCATTCCAAACTTGAATACGTTATTGAGTTTAAATACTTGAGTACTTTCAAAACCAGTTCTTGAGGGAGCTCTGCTAGTGACACTTACACTATAAAAATTGATGAATTATAAAAAATTATTTTATATGTTCTTAAAGACTTACTTATGCTACTATGTTTTCACTTAATAAACAATTTCTTGTGAGTAATCTTATCAAATGCTGTAAATATCATGATACACATGGTTCACTGAGGTGTATTCTTCCAAAGATATTAAAACTTTATCAAGAAAATCATGTTTGAAAAACTGTTATTTCTATAAAAAAGTTGAAAGCTGAAAATATTTTTGAAAAGTTGTTTCATCACACAAATATAGATACAATATCACGCTGCCTTTTAATATTACAAAAAAGTATTTAAAAAAAAGAGAAATGCAGAGAAGTTAAGTGTTTATTTCTTCTGTGTTTAAAAAATAAGTTTTATGCTATATTATATATATTTTACTGTAACATAGCAGATACCATCAGCAAACCATATTTTCAGTTATTGTTAAGTAAGTTGTAGAACATTTTATGCATGTTTAATATATACAGATTTTTTAATAAAATAATATTTTTAGTTTTTTCACTTCATATTCAGGTCTTTTCAAATTACACAGGCCTGCAATGGTTTTATTGCCTTGAAAGTTTTATATGTTATACAGTAATTCCTGTATGCTGAATCCAAAAATGATATTCATTTTTATCTATCATGTACAGATTTTCCACTAAACAGCATAATGCAATACATAAAAGAAAGATCACAACATGTAGTTTTGAGTCTAAAAGATGTAGATTTCACACAAAAAAAATCAGGATGAATGAGAATACATATTTATTTGACATCAATGTTCTTCTCTTTTCCTCTGTTTGTATTTTTGTTAACAAACATAATAATAAAAAATGTTCATTGTGGTAAACAAAGTAATAACTTGATCTAAGTGACAAGTTGTTTTTCTTCCCGATTTGTAAAAATTCTGACTTTATAGAAAAATATATATATATTATTTTCAAAATTTGTGTAGCTAAATTATGGAAAATCCATTATTAAAACCAAAACAACTGTTATGAAGTTTAAATTTGCAGGCCTGTGTTAATATATGTTTTATTTTCTTGGATGTTATGTATGAATCTACATTTGGAAAAGAGGGAATTGTAAATTCATACATGTAATTGAAGGACCTACAGCGTAAAGTATTAAAGTTGTGCATAGTGTTGTAAGTAATGTGTGAGCAATTTTAAATTAGGAGGAGAAACTTTATAACTTCCCAAAACTAGAAATTACTACATAGCAATTGAATATATGTGGCATATCTAGTAATTATGGTGTGTGTTCTAAAGTTCTGGTAGTAGTAGTAGTATTCTTTGTGTATATCTTTTAATCTTTTTTTTATATGGGTCACAGGTGACAGGCTATGTCATTTCGTTTGTTGACTCGCATTCAAAATTTTAAAGAACTACTAAAGTCAAAATACTAAGTCTGTAGTTTCATGCGAATTAGAAACTCAAATTACAGATATTGACAAGCTAGGATATAAAATAAGAAGGTCTTATCTTTTCTATTTGCTCACGTAAGAAATCAAACATAGTGGCACCCTGCTCGCCTCCTTCCATTTTTGGAAATGCTCTCTTATGGACACTTACTTCTATATATGGCATGAATAACCAATTTATAGCTCAGAATGTCCCCTAGTGGTTTTCTAAACCTTTCTAACGTACCTAGTGTCATTTCTTTCTTTTAAATCAAGATTTCAATGAGGTAAGTTGTGTCTTTAGTCTGCTTGAAATTCATATTTTTTTACATCCAAATACAGCTTAGTTACTAAGCTTGATAAATTATAGTGGAATTCTATGGTATTGATGTAGTAATTTATGATTTTCTGGTTATTCAAAAGTATATATATAAAACCTAAAAAAAATATTTTGTTTCATGTCCTCCACATGCAAAATTTTTAAAGGCTTAGCAACCTACATCCAGCAGCAACTGAGTACAAAGGTCATAACTAGAAGAGATAATTGTTTGCTTTACTTCTTTATTTACTGTTCTTTGTTTTAGGAAAGATAACTTTAAGAACTTATTTCAAAACAGCAATAATCTATATACATATATAATGTATAATAATTGAAATGTGACTGTATTTTACAAAATACTAGTCAACCAAAACACAGCCAAGACAAGTTACTTTGTACAGACCAAAGGTCACCTATATGTTATTTGATATGGTAACATGAGTGCATATGATCTGCATCGTTGTAACTTCTGTATTGTTAGCCAGGCACAGGTAAAAGGTCAATATAATAAAAATAATAAATATATATATAAATGTATAATGTTGTGAGATTTGAGCTATTTTATTTAAACATTTATGTTTTCATGTTATAATTTGTGTTCATTCTAGAATGAAACATGCATAATTTATGTTTATTTCCTAATTTTTATGGTGGTTGCGAGATCGGTCAAATTTACCAAACCCGTACAGAGATTATTTAGTGAAAATAATGTTTTTTCATAAGAAATGTTTGATAACTATTTGGACATTATAAAGATTTTGCATGTGAAATTTCAAAAATTTCAGACACATAAAAGTATTTTTAATGTTAAGATGAAAATTACTTTGCATGATAGGCAAGATGTGAAAAGAAAAAAATGCATTAGAGAAACATTGCTTTACAAACCTTAAGACTTAATAAAAAAATTAGGTATTTTGCGTTGTAATGTTTTATTGGATTATTAGTGTTATACCTGATAATTTATGGTAGTCCTGTATGTTAATTATTATGTGAGTGATTATTATTTAGTTGTTTGTTTTCATATGCTTTACTTGTTTTACTAGGGAGATAAAAGGATATTTGCCAGTTAAAAACATTTAAGCCATAATTTTTGCTCTTTTATTGTAAGCATGAGTGTATGATATTGATGGAAGCTCGTATCATTTGTATACATCTGGATTTTTACTTTTAATTGTTATTATTTGCTACTGTAGAAAAAGCAGATCTCCAGAAAGAAGTTTGCTAACATGGCGTCGTGTTTTTGGAAGAGTTGTCTTATGTGTGGGAGTAATGATGATAATTTATATTACACAAAAAAAAGATTCTGAACAGGTGTTTGCTAAGCAGTCAGAAACTGTACAAGGGAGGAAACAGGAGATTCCCTGCTCCAAAGATTATGAGAATGAATTAACAAGGTTTAAAGGTAGGAATGTAAAATGGTAATTAAAAAATATATATATGTACAGTGTAACATCCAGTGATGTTAATTAATTGAAAGCTAAATGTATAGATATTACGTTATGTTAATATTTGTTGAGCAATCAAAATTTTCTGCAGTAATGCATGTTTAATAAAGCTTCCTACAATATGAATAATTAATTATATATTTCTTCAGCAAATTACCATAAAATGTGTGTATGTTGGTTTCCTGTGAGAAAACTTTCATAGGTCCAGCCAATATGAAAATAGCTTGTTAGAAACTAATAATGACACTAGACTTTGGTTCCAGTACCAGCTTGGTTGAAAGAGATTTAGAAGAAGACAGAGTGAAAAATAACACGGAATGCAGAAAAAAAGATTGGTAAAAAAAAGGGGGGGATATTAATGAATTCTTAAAGTATTTGCTGAAAATAGTCCTTTTAAACAAATTTAGTATGTGCAACTAAAATATTATATAAATATTAATATTTAATTATTTCTATAACCATGTTTTTGTTATGGATATCCATTAGTTTCAACTACTCATAAATTATAATTTTTATTATGATTTTTATTAATATTATTTCAGATATTCAAACAAAAGACAAAACTGTGAAATGCAGGTATTTCCTGGAGTTATAAACTCACAAGTTTTACTGGTAGTGAATTATGCCCAAAATGTTCATATTTGGTTTAAATAATTTTATTGCAGTTAGAACAACACATCCAACAAACCAAGTATATTTTTATAATGGACATCCATGGCTTACAGAAAAATTCAAAGAATGGATAGTGGCTTATACCATTTATTACTGGCATATGGAGTTTGTAATTTTATTATTAGTTGATTGGCATATTTGGATACCAGTGTTTTTCTTCTCTTGTAGTTATTTAAATATAATTTTATCAGCATTGTAGTGAAGATTAATACTTGTTTCTGTAGAGGGAATTTACAACTTTTTTTTCATCAGCTTCCCAAAAAATTAGTAGCATAACCATATTTCTATTTGTTAGCATTGTGTGAAGTGCTGTTCAAAATATTAACTCAATGGATTCTATACACATTGTAATATAGTCTAATATCAGTATATCAAATTTGGATGTTTTTAATTCATGGCTGTTGTCAAATTTGAAATTCAGTCGTGTTTGTTTGAATTAACATTTATTATGATCAAAAATAAATTGTTTGTTATCTTGAACCAAAACTTCCTGCCATTTTGACATCCTAATGTTTGTAATTTTATGTTATATTTTTTTTCCTCTGCTGAAACAAAAAAATCTATTATAAAATGGAAAAGTGAACTATTCCCTTTTTTTTAAGTTGGCAGGTGCTGTTGAGTGTTTCCATCTCTCTCTGGTCAGTAGTTCTGAATCAACTCTGGCTGTGAACTTGCAGGGTCTCTGACCTGGGTCTTTAGCCCGTGTGCTGCATAATGTATTGTTTAGGTGGGAAAACCTAAAAACCAAAATGGTTTTTACTTTAAAATCATCCAAATTAAGTAATAGTTTATCATCTATTAATTATAATATATGGATAATTTTATGTACTTTTTTGTAGCTAACAGACAAAATACTTTAACAAAAATAACAGGTAACCACAAACTGTGCTAATTAATGAAACACTCATTTCTAGGTTGTGTACCTCAACGATGTGGACGCCTGGTTACTGATTGGTTGGTTGCACCCCAAGAAGCAGCCCAACTTCTGAGGTAAGTGCATGTAGTTATAAAAACTAGTAAGTTATTGTTGATAACTTTGTAACAATTAAGCGAACACAGTAATTATAACTAAAATACTCTAAAATGAAATATGCTAACATACTGCATACTATAAATCAAAGAAAGTTAAATAATGATCATAATATTACATGCAGTAAAAATATTTTAATGAAACTAATAGATAATCACAACCAGTCGTGATTAGCTCCATAACATAAACACTCTCAAGAATACAAATCAACAACTTCCACAATGCCAAATGTAAATAACCCTGCCAAAGAAATACAGGCATAGCATGGTAAAGCCCAGAGAATAATAAATGCCACAAACAAAAGGATCCTGAGAATTAACCATATGTTCATGAACAATTTAAACTTATAATGGTTAGATTGCATTGAATTGTCAGATAGGTGTGTACACTGTACTCAGGACCTTAGGCACAGACATGAAAGCATTACATTTGTTTGTAATCTGTTCCTTTTTTTATTGGCATATATATCTCTGTTTTAAGTACCTGTTATTATTTAATTAATATCATAACAATTATTTGTTTTTTTTCAAACATTAATAAGTAGAGTTTCCAGCCTAAAACTTGTGAACAGTTTAGAAATAAATAATCAGTGAACTAACAATCATGAGGCAGCTAAAATTATTATACAGGCATCCACAAGAACGTAGACAACCTGCTTGATGATATAAATATTAGTTTAGTCTTGTTCATTTCCTGAGACAGTGAATCTTCAAACTGATCTTTTGTCTTCTGTTTTTTCATAACATAACACTTGTTTCACCATTTTACCCAAGTTTTTTTTTATAAGTGACACTAAATATGTGCAAAAAAAAAAGCCAAATGCAAATAACATAAAATTAATCATTGTTGTTTTAAGAGTATCCAAAGTCCCTAACTAATTTTATAAAGTAGTCTTGTGTCATAAGATATAGTGAAAAATTGAATTTAATGATTATGCCAAATAAAATACACTTGATTAAAATAGATGTTGGGAAATAAGTATGCCGTATATTATGTAAAGACTGAATTACATTTACATCTTAGTGAAAGATCAGCAAAATTCTTAACTTTAGCAATATACGTGTTAAGGTTTTGTGTGCTTCTTTTTAATTTGTTGTGTGTTTTAGAGTTTATAAATTGTATATAACATATAAGTTGGTAACTTAACATAATTTTTGATGAAAAACACTTCAGTTGCTATTTTATCTGGTTTTTATCAATCAATATGATGTCGCATAGAGACCTTGTGACTCTGCTTTATGCATGATTTCTAGAACTGTGTTAGAAGCTATGCTTAAAAGCCCTGTAATGCTGCAAAGTAGTACTGTACTGGGAAACATTCAAGTTTCTGCTATGCATTTTAAAGTTAGGAGTAAAATATGCAAGAATGACAGTAGACATGAAAATGGAACATAAATATTTTACAATTACTGTATACCATAAACTGTGTATTAAAACAGAGTAACCATGTAAATGTGAAATCTGGTTGATCATGCTTATGTTATTACAATACGGTGAAATGTTTTGAAAGATGGTGACCATACAGTTAAGTATAGACAGTAAAAAAAGAATATAGATGTACTAAAAGAAGGCTGTTTGTATTTGTTAGAGCAGTTCATAGTTTCAAAATAACCCAGTTAACTTTATATTTCAGCATAGCAAAGAAAGGTTTAGCACATGGAGGCTCTTCTGGAGGTGCTTCTATATTTGATCTTCATTCGGGTGCTCTATCTCACGGGGACAACTTTGTCAACATTTACAAGTATGAATGTGCTTACTGTAGAAAGTAGTTTTATAGCATTGTCATCTTATACTTTTGGTTAATATTTCCATTTGAATTAAGTAAATTGGGGTTAGAAATTTAACAGAGACAGTCGTGACCTGTTTTTTAATGTCATATCTGTCTTTTCAATGTTTATAAAAAGATTTAAAGTACACTAACATTGTTTATACTTTTCTTTTTCATCTGAAAATTATTTGTAGCTATTAGCATTTAAGAGTTGCAAATAATTAATTTTTTTATGTAGTATTAAAATTATACAATATTTAAATGGGTTACTTATAATTGTGTCATATTGATATCATTTTGATGATTCTGTTCAATTATTATTATAAGAGCTGATTTTAAATTAATATAAAAATTCTCAAAGCAAGGAAGCTGTTTCCATCACTGTTAAGCAGTGAGAGAAAAAAAAAAAGTCGAAACAAATATCTGCTATAAAAATAAGCAATTTGTAGATAGTTTGACACATCAAATGACTATGATAAATAAAAAAATAATTGTAGTAGTGTGAGTTATTTTTTTACTTTTTCAAGAAACTTAACATTGTCAAATTTGCAAAACTAGACTTAACTTTCATTATTTTGAAAAGATATAACTGTATGTGTTTTATTTTCCAATTTGTCAGGGTATGCATTATTCTTATTCACAACTTCTTTTTGAAGCTGTTGAATATAAAATATTACATGAGAGGTAGACAAAAAATCATGAAAGTCATTTAGATTCCTGTGCATATCATGGCTAGAACCAACTGATAAATTAGGCTTTAATACAGCTTGGTGCTGCTTTACTTGAGATAAAATCTATATGTATATATGGCTTAATGTTTCTATCATGGATTCCTGAAGTTAGATATCGTCAGTGTCAGCTAACTAGTTATTTTTATATTGAGCTTTTTTTTTTATTTTTGTTTCTAAAATACCAATGTACAACAATTAAGGTATTAACAGTATAATGTGATAACAACAGTGCTACTATCAGTAGAAAAGAGTTAAGATGCAGTTTTGTTTGAAAGTTTTGTATATTGTATTTACATTTTTATGGTGGTATTTTAAACACACACAGCACTGTTTTGAGAACAGTTTTATATATTGTATGTTAATCTGTAAATTGTATTTTACTAGGTTAATGAAGAAAGAAGGAAAGAGAACATTGTTTACACAGCATGATTTTGAAATTTACAAGTTAGTGAATTATGAAATTTCATGCATAACTTTTTATTTATGCAGTGTATATATATACATATGATTTCATGTATAAAACTATGTCTACACAATACATGCAAGGTATTTATATCAAAATATATTTCAAAATAGTGTTCAGATATTTCTATAATATCCATTCATTAGATTATGCTAAAATATTTACTTTTTTTAAGCAATTAAGTTTTCATTTCCCTAAAGATATTCTTATAAAGGCTGCATAAATTGTTATTACCTTGCAAAAATTAACTTTTTAATGATTAGTTTTTTGGACTGTGTGGTACCATGTGCTGTTGCAATACATTTATTTTTGTAAAACATATCAGTTCATAAGTAAAACACAATATTTTAACTCCTGAATAATGTATCACTGTTGAAGTACATACGGCCTATCATTAAGTAAATACAAATCAATCCATTCCATGATGGCTATATGCAAATAATCCTGCCATATAAATACAGGCATAGCATGGTAAAGCCCACAAAATAGTAAATGCCACAAACAAAAGAATCCTGGAAATTAACCATATATTCATGAAGTCTCATGCAGGGTAGTCAAATACAATGACATTCCATCTAGAATTAGTATCTCTTTACTTATTGGCAAACTGTGTATATTCCATAAATATACATATTTACTATAATTTATGTTATGTGCCCCCCTCCCCCTATGTTTTATATCAGGCTATACATTAGCTAAATTGATTTTAAGAAAATGTATAATGAAGAAAGAATTACATTGATAAATTTAAAAGAGAAAAATTGGCGAGTGTGGAGTTTTGGATTTATATCTTATCTAGCAGTTAAATGTTAATGATTTAAATAATTACATTTGCATGTACTTAACAAAAAAAAGAGCAAAAGGTGACTATTTTATTATTATAATGCTAAATCCACAGCTGTGATTTTTTGAGTAAAGAAGTGTTATCTAAAAGGCTGTTTTTCCTACTGTTTCGTGTATAAAATTTAAAATTTGAAAAGCTAACGGACATACAAAATGTCTATATCAAAGGTTCAAAATAATAAGCTCTTCAAATGGAGAAAACCTTAGCCTACCACAGTCTTATTTCTGACTTTATGTTCAGTCTTGTTCATATGATGATTCTGTGAATAGTTCTGTACAGTTGAAATATAAGAATGTTTCCATCATCATTGATTACATAAAAAATGTTCCATGTGTACTGTTTTGATTATCAGGCAGGTGGTAGCATTGCCTTTGTAGTAATTAAAAAAAAATTTAATTCTAGTGTAAATGATGTTATCATTACCCCTTGAAGTTAGCTTTCTTACAGAAATATGGTGTTCCTTTAACCCTATCGTCAAAGGTCAAAGGCCATGTCATCGCGTTTGTTGATTGCATTCAAAATTTTATTAAACTACTATTTTGTGAATGTATATCAATAAGTTTGGTATCAAATTGTAGATTATAATTCAAATTTTAATGTTATATATTAGTTAATTTCTTGATTTAAAAGTAAATATTACAAAAGAAATCCTAAATATCAATCTTTGTGTATTACGTGGTATGTTGAATTCAGTATTGGTTCAAATTAGATGTTTGTGATGTCTAAGTACAGTCTATATTTTTTTATGTATTAGGAATTCAAATTACCGCTACTGACAAGCTAGAATATAAGATAAGAACCTCCTATCTTTTCTGTTAGCTGAGATATCCCTACATTTGCCAAATCAAACACAATGGCCTGCCCATATCTTTCAATTTGAATAACCAATTGAAAGCTCAAAATGCCCCCCCTAGTGGCTATCTCAGCCTCTTTGAAGTATTTGGGCAGCAAATTCTTTCTTTTTATGCTAGCTTCCAAGTATATATATATATATTGTTTGCATTGTTTTTGTATGATTAATCTTAGCCATCCTTACATTTATGCCCCCTTTTGAAAAGTTTTTCTTTACTTGTACATTCTTATATCCAAAGTGATGGATATGTTTCTTAATCTATGATAATATTTTAAGTCAAGGCATTGATGTTACTTAAAAACAAGAAAACACTGAAGTTTATTTCAATGAATAAATCATTTGAACTGCCCAAAATCTATACACAATTAAGCTATCTTACCTGCGTGTATCCCTTAGAGATTTGCATGACACTAGCCTTTAGGCAACTCCCACCTAATATCACGAGATGTTCTCATGAACTGCGCTACTGCATAGTGATGTTATTATGCAGCAAAAGTCTTCCAGAAACAGTCCTATCTTTCTATGCTTTTTCACTTGTGAATTTTCATTTCTTCCATCAGATGTGTTTTTCTTTTCCAATTTAATAACATTTGTGATGTTTAATGAATTTAATTTCCTTCTTTTTTTCTACAAACTATGGACTCACTAGTTCATGTAACACCCAAACCACGTGTATGAGTGAATAATTTGCTCTCACAGGTTATGTAACAACTATGGCTTATAGAGGCATGTTTACTAGGGATGACCTAACAGCCTTTGTGCATGGGGTAGTGAGTTCCCTCACATATTAAGCACCTTCAGTTCCAGTTCCTTCCCTTCATTTCGAGGGTGAGGGTAGAATAAGTAGAATGAATTTGATTGTTTGCTCCTCCTGGTTATGCTTTGGGAATGTCTCTTCCTGTTGAAGAGAAACCATAAATTTTCTTGCATTATCATGACTTAGTTTCACAGGTATGTACCATTCTTTCTTTTTCTCCTGTGTCTTAATATTATTCTAGTTCCTATCTTCTTAATCCTAACCCTAACTAATTTTGTTTACGTTTTCCTTGACCAGTTACATTCTTGCAACCTCAAGCCTTTTTTCCCCATCTGTCTGATTCTTATATCCTCAATTTTAGTCATTCTGAATCCCATCTCTCGATTACCATATTGGGGATTGCCCTTGTCTGTGCTGGGAAGGTGGACTATTTGGTGTTGGTTTTGCCCTCTAGTGCCCAGTACTCCTGGCTTCACTTGATCCTTTTTACTATACTTCTTTACCCCAGAGACTGTTGTGAGCAATACTTGTTCCATTCACTTCTCCACTGTGGCCCATTCCACTTCTACTATTTCCCTGCTCACTAGTCTCTTTGTTGCTAGGAATTGTGAGATAGGGATACTCTCTTATCCCAGGTTTGTATTCTTTCTTCCCTTCCACAAGATCTTTGCCTTTCTCTACCCTGAAGTTTTGGGGTTATTCCTGATTTGATTAAATCACAGGTTGAGGTTACCTTTCATCAGTCCTCAATTTGTCCTTTGTTTCCACACTGTTCCAAACCCTACCCTCCACCAATGTACTTCAACTTAGTCCCTAGTTTCCCATCTTTTTATTCTCAACTTTCCTCTTCTTCCTGGCTTCAGACTTGATGAGCTTGCCGGTGATGATTGTGTCAAGTCAGGTCCTATGGGTCCCCAGCTATCACGGTTTGACATCTTGTGGACATGCTTTTCTTTCCACAGAGGGGTTACTCTACTTTTTAATCAGACTTCTCTCCCATTCTCTTTCTCTCTGCTTCTCAGCTCTCATCATGTTTCTTTTCTTCCTTCCAATCCCATCTACATACAACTTTTCAAGGAGGCAGTGTTCTTCAACACTTCCAAAATTTTCCATACCCCCAGTCAATATCTTATTCACATGGGAGTGCTTTTCTACTCATTTCTCAGCTATTCTCAGCCTTCTCCTATCTACCTGCAAGCTGTGGAACTACTAGCCACCAGGATTTGCACCTATCCTACTCGTACTGTGTTAGAGGTTTAGTGTTTGAAGACCGTGGCTTCACTGGAACTACTACTCCATTTGGGTTACACACAAGCACATCTCCTCTGTTGGTCCTTGGGCAATGAGAGGAATCTCTCCCAGGAAACTTTAACTTCAATGGTTCACCTTTCCTCTCCTCTACTCAGGGATTGTATTGATGGTTGGACCACTTCAATATCACCATCAGTATTCCATTACCTCCATCCAATCCAGACCTGCACCTTTTCACTGATGCTTCCCTCTCTGCATGGGGTGCATCTCTGAATGGCAATTTCACATCTAGCACATGGACCCAGGATGAGTCCTCTCTCCACATCAACACACTCTATCTTCCAGTATTCCATCATTGCCAGTTATTGGGCAACCTTGTCTATAACATTTTGCCTTTCTCGATACCACAGGGAGTTTTCCTCCCCAGTTTTCTGTACGTTGTTCCAGTCCATCCTTATCCATAGACCTACTTGGCATGTTTCCATGCCTGACTGGAACCTCATTGTTATTCTGCACACCCTTACCCGTGCTGCTTTCAAGTCTTTGGCAACCTGTAACTTATATCACCTTTCTTTTAAGACCTGTTTCCTCTTACTTCTCACCTATTGTCGCCATCATGCAGAGATTTATGCTATTGAATGTTCCCCTAATCCTCTCTATCATTCTTTTATTCTTCTTACCCTGACCAGTCCTTCATCCCGAAAACTTCAGCTGCTTGGGAAGGAGACCCCTCCTTTTCTTCTACCTCCCTTATTTCTATTTCACACCACTATGATTATTTGGACCTGGACAGAATTGTACTCTTTTCATACTGTTCATTTCTACTTAGCTTGTATTTTTCACTTCCTGGCTTTCATTAATTTCTATATTTGGTCTAATCCTCATTGAATGTTGACTGTTCCACATTTCATTCCATCAGATTCATCACCTCACTCATTTTTTCAGTGCTAGTTTCCAGTGGTCACTGTATGAGATTGTTCATGCTGGCATGTTGATTATCTTTCACACCTCCCTGCGACACAAGGGGTTTGTGTGCCACTTCATTTTTTTTTGTCCTGGGCAATGAGTATACCCTGGAAGAAGGACATGAGATGCAGTGTGTGCCTGTGGAGCCCCTGCCATTTGGTGTAACACTCCATAGATTTCCTTTGGGCACTTTCTGAAGGAAACTCATCTAGATAAATCTTTGCACTGGCCCTTCCACCACTTCACCATGGAATTCTAGTTTAATTGTGTGAAGAGGTGTACATAGTTTCAGAAGTTAATACTTTCCTTACCTGAAAATGTATTTCCAATAGATACTCACCTCTTTACACCCCCCCCCCCCTTTAGATGCACCTTAGTATTCCTTCTCTTGTTAAAGAATGAATATTCACGAGTGCAAGGCATAAAAGGAATTATTGTGCAGGGAGGTGGATCACTCTCCTATTGGTGGAGGGCTTTTGCTGCATAGTAATATCATTATGCAGTAGCACAATTCTTAAAAATATCTTGTGAGGTTAGGTTGAAGTTGTTTAAAGGCTAGTAACATGCAAATCTCTAAGGCAAACACGCAGGGAAGATAGCTTAATTGTGTGAAGAGGAAGGTTTCTATCAGAAATACATTTTCAGGAAAATGTTAACTTTCAATAACTTACATTCTGCTGATTGTTCTTTCTCTTTTCTTACATACATTGTTTAAACACTATAAGTTTATACTACTGTTTTTTCGTTAATGAAAAATATTAATTTTTTGCTTGCAATATCATTAAGACTATAAATATCTAGATGAGTAGAAAGTTAAGTAAATGTACACACGAGAAATCTCTTAAGATTCTTGAAGCAACTAAAAGTTAGTTTGAATTTACTGATAATGCATCAAGATTTAGTACAAGTTTCTCATTTAGAGTGAAAATTTCTGTGATACCTATAAAATTTTTTTTGTAGAAATACAGGGTAGTACAAATGTTAATTGCTATAGATCAGTATGCTAATTAATTTTCATTTTAATCTGTTTCAATTTAATGTATGATTACACGTGAATAATAATAAGTATGACTCACAGACTGACAAAGTTACAACACGTTACTGCAATTCAAATGGTATTCACACATGAGATTTAAGTGTAGGGAAACTAATTTTGTACCACCCCATATATTACTATTTGTTGTGGCTTCTACTCGAGTAAGAGATTTTGGGTGGAAGACAGAATTATTTCTGTATTTTTGCAAGAAGAATTACAGAAAAGACATTTGACCATTTGGTAAAATATTGAATTGCAATTAGTAATTTAAACATAATTTACTTATTAGTAAATATGTGAGAAAATTTCACATAGTTGATGCTGTTTGGTAACAAGTATACAATTCTTAGTCAGCTTATAAAGAAATTTGTTGTTCAAGATAATGACCCACCTAGTGCAGTTATGAATGAAGTAGATTTTTATTTTCGAAAGCTAGCTTATATTAACTCTGAAAACTCAATTATTTTTTCATAAAAATACTAAAATAAACTTACAAGCTATAAAACTTCACATCCAGTCATTATCATCTTTTGTTATCAAATGAATATTATGATAATACAAAGATATGGTTAAAATCGCTTTAAGGAAAAAAACTTGTGTGGTAAACATTTCAATGAAATGACCTTCATTGGAGGGTGGGTCCTGATGAAGGTTGTTTGTTTTTACCCTTAACATCAGTTTTAACCATTTGTGTATTTTCAGAGATTGTCATGCTATAGGAATATCTGATTAGTACTAAAGAAATATTAGGCTTAATTTGGATAGGAAACAAAAAATATACTGTTTATTAGAAACATAGGCTAAATTACTAAATTTTGCCAAATTCTTACTTCTGATTAGATAAGAGTAAGATCTGCAGTTATAAACAAATGAACCAAATCAAACAACCTTGGAAGTTGTTTTCATTATAGAATCTATTTTTTTTAAATAATTTGATTTTTTTATGACTGTTTGGCAACTTACGTATTTTTGCATGGAGAGCCAGGAATTTTGAATGTTAATATTGTGTATGTGTGTGTATATATAAAAATCTGCATTTATTATCCATGCAGTTTTTTTCAAAGTTGTTAGATAACTTCTAGTTTGTATTATAAAAAATGTATGGATAGTCACTGAAGCAATAGGAAAATAAAATGAAATTGCATACTTTTTAGTGGTGCAAAATAGAAAATAAAATGGATTTTTTATTTTTTTTATTATTACTTTCTAGCAGTGGTAAATAATAGTTTCAAGTAAGGCAAATGCTCAGTGGCAGCAATCCTCATGATTGGAATATATTACATTACAGTTCTTAGTGCACAAGAGGTTGACAACAATAAGTGTTTTTGTTCAATATAAGAATGAAATCAATTTTATTGTCAGTGTCAGAAAAACAAAAGGTCTTATGTAACAGTTTGTTTTTAATATATTTTAGGCTTATTTTAATTTTATATGTGGATTGACTCATAATTGTAAATTGACTCATAATTTTGTTGGTAAATCTTTTAAAGTATGTTTATAAAAAAAACGTATGTTCGAATTTTGTTACTGTGGATTTATAATTCAACAATGTATGATATGCTTATTTAAAATAATGTAAAATGACAAACATTTCTACATTCTTTCAGAAAAGTGAAAGACAAAATTCACCATATGATTGCAACAGAGTTTGGAATCCTGCCCCAGAAACTTTATCTTACCCATCCAACGTTCTTCTCCCAAATGTCAAACAAACTGGCTAAAACTAAGCACGATGAATATTGGCATATTCATGTTGACAAAGTAAGTTATATGTCATTCAGAATTGTGATGTTATTTAGAAGGTAATTTAATATATCTTTCTGTTCTTCTTATGTACCATATATGTTGTTTAATACATGGGATTTTATCAACTTCAAGGTCCTATTTCATTAGTAAAAAGGTATTCTTCTACACATAAACATGGAAGCTTCTAACATGCATTTTTTTACTCAGTTTTACTGCTAACAGGGAAAAAAAAAAAAATCTCTACAAAAGCTAAATATTGTCCACAAAGTTTTGCATCATTGTCATGTGAGCTTAACAAAATCCTAACAAGTGCTTTTGAACTTATTCAGAAATTTGAAGAAAAAAGTCTCCTGTACAAAGAAAACTAATTTGATATTTATTTTTAGTCTTTATTCTCTTTAAAATAGTGTTAGATAAAAAAAAGTTTTCTTTGGGCACCATGTTAAAGTTTATGAAATGGGATTAACTGTAATCAAAATTGACAAACAAAAAATTATAAAGTACTGTGAATTTTTCTTGTTTGTCATTTTTAGAAACTTCTCACTAGTTGTTTAAATGACCAATTATTTATTATATAATTATTGTAGGTAATGTAACAAAACCTTCTCATGTATTTATTGTTTTTTCATAAGTATGTCACTAATTCTGATTAGAACACCAAAGAGACGTGTATAATCACAATTTTATCCTAATTGGTCAAGCAGAAGAAACAGTTTAAGTTTCAATAACTTCTGTTAGGCCACTTGCAATAATTCTGCTTCTTGTAGTTATTTTACAGTAATGCTTATGTCAGGCAAGTGTTGGAGGCTGTTAACTTATTGTAACATTTGGGGACATCCTAAGTTGTATTAATGTTAAACATTTTTCAATACAGACTAAAGAAAAACTTCACTTAGTCCAAATTTCTCATATTAACACTATTCACACTTTCCTTTGTATAATTAACATACAATAGTTAATAATGGC
>NW_013667080.1:262301-273464 GCF_000517525.1 Limulus polyphemus
TTTAACTTTGTTTTGTGAAAGTCAAGTTATCGTTTAGGAATTAGCTTTTCAGAGCGGCACTGTAAAAATATGTTAAGATTTAATAACTACACTGCAGAACTACTGACTATACTAAAGGAAAACTGATTTATTTGTTTTTATGATTACTTCCATTTAGTTTATCATACTTTGTAAATGCTGAACAGAATATATCATACATTAAATAAATAATATAGCATCAGTACCTCCAGGTATTGACAATTAGTAAAACTGAAAAATTTGAATGCTTCTATACTTTTTTGTTATCACTGTTTCAGTTTCTGCTTAGTGAAAAGCTGCTAAAGCTATCTAAATGGACACTCATTTATGGTGATTTTGTATAATCATTTAAATTCTTAGGACAGCTTCCACTTTAATATTTAGTCTGTGTATTGGTTATAATTCTCATATGGATAAGAATACAGCATAAAAGTAGAAAAATTAGATGCCTTAAAGAAAAGATCAAACTTAAAATGTTAATGGTAATGTGTATTGTTGGTATATGTAAAAGAGTAAGAAAGACAAAAAAAACACTTGATTTCAGTGATTTAGTTGTTTTCCAAATAATGTTTGTTGAAGGTTTTAATGTGTACATGTAGTTACTGTCCTTGTTAAATCAAATCAATGAGATAAAATACTTAATGAGATGTATAATATTATAAAAAATTGCTGGCTACATTGCTAATGACCTATATTTTCATTGTTCAAAAAGCTTTTTTTAACAATTGCTAGTAGTTATTTTATCTTTTTTTTATAATTTTTGCATTACATGTAAGATAGCACCAAAGAAAACTAATTTGATATTTATTTTTAGTCTTTATTCTCTTTAAAATAGTGTTAGATAAAAAAAAGTTTTCTTTGGGCACCATGTTAAAGTTTATGAAATGGGATTAACTGTAATCAAAATTGACAAACAAAAAATTATAAAGTACTGTGAATTTTTCTTGTTTGTCATTTTTAGAAACTTCTCACTAATGTGTACATGTAGTTACTGTCCTTGTTAAATCAAATCAATGAGATAAAATACTTAATGAGATGTATAATATTATAAAAAATTGCTGGCTACATTGCTAATGACCTATATTTTCATTGTTCAAAAAGCTTTTTTTAACAATTGCTAGTAGTTATTTTGAGCTTACCTTGGTGTTTATTTCCATTCAGGAAACCTATGGGTCTTTCCATTACACTTCTCTTCTTTATCTTTCTGACTATGATGTTGATTTCACTGGAGGAAGATTTATTTATGTGGATAAATCAGTTAACCTTACTCTTGAACCGAAGATGGGTGAGTTTAGTGGTTTCTTATCCCACATTTGTTTTAACACATTAGATATGTCAAGTGTAAATATTCTGTTCAGAACTTGCTTAATAAATGAGTTAACCCAAATATTAATAATCATGCCAAAAGTTGTTTTTTTATGGAATAAATCTTTTTATAATATATATATATATATATATATATATATATACTATAGATGTCTTGAATGTAAGAAAATTGTTGAAATTAATATTTGTGAGTAATTATACTGATCATCAGAAAAAGAAAACTTTATAGACAGGTAGTCTTACTAGTTGCAGTACTATGAAAGTGATTGGCTACGGTTGAAAAACCTTTTAAACCATGGCAATTTGGATATTCGTACATATTTTTTGTAATTACATTGACCAACAAATTACCAAAAAACTGAATCAGCAAACTCATGCTATCATAGTTTTAAGAAGCATGGGGAATTTTTTTTTTATGTATAGTCTTGGGTATTGAAAAATTGTTTCTAAATATATAGATTTTAATTGACTAGTTTTGCAAATGTAACTACTTTGGCTACTAGTCAGAAAAAATAATATTTCTTATCATATAAAAGAAAGAAAAGCACCTTTTTAAAGCTAAGAAAATCATAGACTGCACTTCAACTACAAAAAGAAAGTAAATTAATAAACCAAGAATACTGAGATTTGACCTAAAAAGATTTTAACCTTTAAAATCGTGTGGGTTAATTTCACATTTTACAATTAATTCTAAACTAACAATTTATGGAAAGTTTCCTGGTGTTATTAAGGTTTTCTATGCAATTTTAAATGTGTTCAAATTTATATTTGTGAATTGTAGTTAAACAAATTTATTATTATTATTTTTTAAGCTTGTGTATCAATCAGTTACAAATTTGTTTTGTTTATGACTTTTTAGGTAGGGTTGTGGCCTTTACTTCAGGATCAGAAAATCCTCACTATGTAGAGAGAGTAAACAGTGGCATAAGATATGCACTGACTGTGTCATTTACTTGCAACAAGAAGTATGCTATAGATGACCTTTCCACAAACAACTTGAACCAACAACATTCCTAAAACTGTGATGAACTGAATAATTTAGATAAAAGCTGTATATCAGTGTCTGTAAAATAGATTTATGATGTGTGAAATCTTTACTGGGTGTTCTAATTTGTTAACATTCATGTGTGTGTGTCCAACCATACATCAAATATACATTTTGAGTACTTTTGTAGATCACGAAATGTTTGGTAGTGTAGAGCACATTTTCCATTAATCAGTGGGTGAGAAAAACTTTATTCATCATAAGTTATTTATGCAGTTGGGCTTAAAAAGACTATAGTTGAAAACATAGAGATAACTGTAAATAGTAGGTACATCAAATGTATGCATAACGGTAGCAAAAAGTATTTCATGATTTTGAAATTGCCTGAAAACATTTTTAAATGCAAACATTGATGCAGTTTTCTAATGATTTATTAATCGTACACTGAATAAAAATAATATCTTAAAATATTGTTAGATAATGTTCTAGATTGTAAATTATCAGACTGGTGGTGTGGAATGTTTTTTAGGTCTGGTCATGTATGCTTAGTATGGCAGAATACTAGGGAGGGTCTGGGAGTATACTCCCCTGAAAATATTTTAAAATCAGGTATCTCCTTGGTGCATTTTTAAACATTTTTCAACTAGTTCATTTGCTGTCACTTCCTTCTTTTTTTTTTAAATCAGATTTTACATTGCTCTTAAAGTTAAAAATAGGTAAGATACTGCTAAATATCACAATAGTTTCAGCATAGAATTCATTGTAAAAAATATGTTGCTATGAACCTATTTATAAATAATATTCACAGGGTATGAATAAAGGCACTCTATTGAAATTTATTAATAAAGTAGCTGTATTATGTCATTACATGTGTGCATATTTAGAAATACACAATAATAAAATTTTCATTAATGAATATTTCAAAACTAACACCTTTTTTTTTTACCAAAAATACATGTAGCTAGTACATTGAGAGGAACATAGTTATATATCAGCAGTAGGCCTATATTATTAGTTATGTAGAGTCATAGATGTGCATTTCTTAATTTCTGGAGATCTTTCCCCCATCTCCTGCATTTCTTACAATATATCCTGAAATTATATTTTCTAAATTACGTTTGTCAAGTTGTTTCTTGTAAATCCTTAAAAGCATCAAATGATTTAATCTTTCCTGGGACGTGGTTGCTGTTAGATATGTCCACACTCTCTTCAGCTCAGAAAATTGTCTCTCACTGGTGGCAAGCAGCAGCAAAATTAACTCTACCAAAGTCACAAACTCTGAAACAAACTTTCCTTGTGCCATTGGTGGTTGGCAGAGGTGATATTTTAAGTTAGGGGTGCACTGAAATCTGAAGTTGCCCTGGTAGGCAAACCCCCCCCCCCCAGACACTGATGATGTTTAATTTTTTTAGAAGTCCAGAAATAGTAAAGATTAATCATAAACATAATCAACATATGTTAGGCAAGTACTTAATGTTGAATCACTTTGCATATAAAATCCGTTGTATTTTGCACAATGTTACACTTCTTTGAAACATCATGTATAGATGAATTTAAACTGTATGCTAGACAGTTTACATACAAAGCACTACTCTCTTCTTGGTTAAAAATTGCCTGGACGCCATTCCTCACACCGCTAATATTGCTGGCTCAATCATAAGACTGGCCCCTACAGTGAGTGAACATCTAATAAAAACATCTTCAGTTTGATGATGGAGTGTTACAGCTTTGGTATCTCAATTAGACCAAATGTATCTTCATGAATCTGGTACTTTCTCTCAACCAATTGAATTGACAGTAACAGCTGTTCAATATGTGAAATGTCTGTAACTTCATCAACAATTACTGAGAATCACATAGCATTCTTAATTTCAGCTAAGATCTGTAAGTACAGTTAGGACCATTATTTGGATAATTTTATTAATGGTATCTGGAGAAATGTAATCTTTTTGATGCAGCCAGGTTTTCATTCCAGGACATTCCTGTGCATGCAGTGGTAATAACTGATATAAATTACCTTCAAAGGTCTCAGCACTTTCAGCATGCCTCTCAATGGTAGAAATTATTATTCCAAAAATCTAATGCATGTTATTAGTTTCATCAGCATACTTTTATGAAAGTTTTGTTCTGTAGCAAATTGACTATTTAACTTAGCACTAACATATACATGAGAGGTCTTCGTTACAAGTTTTTCTGTAGCTTCCTGATGAATGTCACTTTTCTCATGCACCTCAAATCTTTGAAGGGCTTTTCTCCAGTTTCTAAGTCCATTGTTGATAATCTGTTACTTAGTAGACACTGAAGATGGTAATAAACCTTTTTGTTTAGCACTACAACATGGTCTACCAAAATTTTATAGTGAGATAAACAAACGGTGATCTTAGAATGCTTTTTAAACCATGACTTTTGTATTTTTCTGGAATAAGACTTTACCTGGGTTGGTTGCTTTTTTTAGGATGAAGTGAATGAATTGTTTTATATCCAGGAACTTCCAAAGGTTGATTAGGTCTACTTAAATTACTACAGCCCTCATTTACAAGATGTTTCAACATGCACAGCTATTACAGTATCACTGTCTACATTAGACATACCTTGTGTTTCTTCTTCAACATCAGTGTTGGCTGTGCTACTATAAGTGCTACTTGAATAATGTAGATTTACCTTGATAACTTCTTCATCACTCGAGTCAACAATTTCAGAAACACTAGCCTTACTAAAAGGCTTTGCAACAAAATCGCAAATTTTCGTTTGTGTTCCAGTAAACATTGCCATTTTCTCCATGACACATTAAATTTAAATTAAATAAAGTGATCTCCTCATATCAAAAGCACTAGCTGGTAAGTTTAGTCTAGAAATTAGACTATGTTTAAAGTGTAAAGCACCCATCATACTACTTGCATTACTGAGTTTCAAAGCTTTATTATTGCTGCGTTTTTTTAGATTTACAGCCTTCAAAAATTTTTAGGGGTGTGCCACCACCCTTTGCCCCACTGTTTCCTATGACTTTAGTGGTAAGTGTGCTGTTGACAGGGAACTGAGGATTTGTTTACATGTTGAGATCTCACAAGTTACATCTTTGATATTGATATCAACTGAGCATTTTCTTTTCTCTGCTTGCTTTAATTGAGGAATCCATGTTGGTGTATTTGCTGCTTAGAGGACTATATTCATCTGAAAGTGTAACTAGACCTTCTTCCTGGCTGATCATGCTATTAGATTCAGTTCCATAGAATATATCGGCCTCCTGGAGTTCCATATTGCAATGTTGATTTGTTGCTGCTTTGATTAGCAGATTTTCCAGGTTCATATACTGTTGTTTACTTAGTATTTGCAGGAATTATCTTTCATGGTTTTACATTAAAAATTGTTTCACAGGTTTTAACTTTCACAGAAAAACAAAATTGAAAATGCATCAATTTTCCATCACATAAATTTAGAAAAACGTTTTTAGACATCATTCTGTTTTTTCTAAGCAATATTTTTCAAACTATAAGCCTTTGCAATCACACTGTGCAACTGAACTGATGTGTTAGTAATCCACCTATTGAAAGCAATGAATTTGTCTGGGCATGTTGCAGGATTCATTACAGGTACTTAACTGACAACAGCTTATGTTTCCTGATTACATGTTATTATCTAAATATAGCATATTGAGAACAGTTAATCAAATGGTTTGGTGAGTATAAAATTATTTTAAATTTTTTAGCAATATCAAACATCAAATAGTCACAACTTCATTATGTACCATTCTCAAAATGTCTTTGTGGAAATGGATAAAATCGACCAATTCTCCCAAAACCAGCCAATCCAGAGAAGAGGATCATGTGCCTAACAAAGAAACCAAGTGGCCTACCTCTATTCCTTGGAGAAAAGTATGATGTATTGATGTGACATTGGATAATAAATGTCTGGCTCAACGGTGGACTGATCAACTTGCTTTTTATTTCACTGGAACTATTGTTCTTAGAAATGTATGTATCACGAAAATAGTAAAAGTTAATTCCACATGAATAATAATTAACTTGTACTGTAATATAACCTAGCTGCTCAAACCTATCCTTCACGAAAGCTATAAGATTGTCACAGACTGCCCAGAATATATGATAGTTGTGAACTTCAACTGTGGATGGATGATGTCCCAATGAATCACCCATTTCAAGCCTTTTTGGTGCTCTTCTTGGCAGTTGTGGTTCACCAATGTTGCTTTCTTTTGGGCTTCTTCCTACAAGACATCAAACTAATTTCTTATCTCCTGCAGTTTTTGCATGGTGAACTTTGCAAGCTACCTTCAGCTGTTGTCTTAATTATTTGTAAATCCTGGCTAAAAATGTCACATAGTCTCAAGAAGTACTCTGTAATGGTAACACCATACAGGAGGTTCAACTTCTGCATGTGAGCCTTAACCCCTTTTAAGTCTTGCTTTCATCACCATGTCTCAAAAACTTTGTATAGAAAGGTTCCACAATCTCAGCAGGGCATTATACTGTTACATGATGCCATGCATGCAGTGAGCTTGTACCGTCCACCTAGTAAGAGAGAGCATTATGATGGCAGATCAATCTTCTTTGATCTTTTCACTGAGGGTTTCTCTCTTTGGGCTGTATTTTACCAGTTTTGTTATTTTGTACGCTGTGTCCATTTCATCTCTCATATGTGAACCTGACATGTTTAAAGTTATCTTGGCATGCCAGATTTAAAGCATGGCCATCCCAAAGTTTATGTATTTGACTTTTTCTTCCACCTTCATCACTTCTTTTACCACACCATTCTTTTTTTCTGACCATCAAGGCAAAACCATCATAGTCTTGGCCTCACAACCCAAATACAGAGATGTCATTACAGATCACATATCTCAACATTTGCAAGCAATTGCATTTGCAACTTGTCCACTGCAGCATAATCAGGTAAGTTGATAGTAAATTTTGTGAGGTACTTTCCTGAAGACTTTTGAAGCAAACTTCTTGATTTTACCAGTAACTGAAGACAATGTTGACAAACACTAATTCAACTGTCAAGGTCTTCAAGAACTGGTTCTTTATAGATGCATTGTGGCAGACTTGGCAGATTATGGTATTTATATGAGACACAGTGCAATCAGCATTATTCTATGAAGAACTCTTTTTGCAAACGATAATTCTGCTTTTTCTTAGCAAATTGACGTTATGGTAAACTTATAAGTGGTGGTGATGGTACATAGTTCTCACTGTTAATCCTTTTCTCAACAGCTGTCTGCTGGCACACCATTTGATGGATCCTTGGTCTTCTTACCTGATGACACCTTTATTTTTTGTTGTAATTCTTCCATTTATTTGTTCTGCACTGGATTGTCATTATGTTCTTGAACTGACCTACCATCAACAAAGTGATTAAAATACTTCACTTATAATTTAAAGAATAAACCACTTTCAGTATTAGATGTTCAAGGCCTATAATATTTATAACAATACATTGAAATATAATTCAATAATTGGACTATCCTAAATTACCTGTATAATGGGCATCCCTCTCCCATGTGTGTGTCGGGGGTCTGGAGAGCCTCCTCGAAAATTTTAAAGATCTAATTTCTAAGGAGTGCTTTTCATGTTTTTAGAGACAGTAATTTTGATGATTTGTCTGTGGTCTTGAGAAGTTTTAATGTGAGTAAGATGTCTGTTTGATGATTTGAGTATGTCTATTTATCTTCACTACCATATGGTCAGAGATTAAACAAAATATGTCAAGTAAGATGTCTGTTTGATGATTTGAGTAGGTCAGTTTATCGTCACTACCATATGGTCAGAAATTAAACCAAATAAGTTGAGCAGTGACAGTTTTTGCAAAAAGCAAAATTGTTTAATCAGTCTACTAAGATTATATTGTGTGACATTGAATTCAATTGGGTTTTGCCTCTACTGTTTTTGATTATGGTGAGCAGTATCAATATTGTCAGTGTGTTCCTACACACTGTTTACTAGCATTATGATTTAGTATGTAGGTGTTTTAGTAACTTAATTTGCTGCTTCACCCATGTTATAATACATATGGTAAATTACAAACTATAATAATTTGGAGTGTCTAGTGATTAAATCTGAATTATCATCCATTAAGTATCACTCTTCATTTGGTAAAATTTAATAAATGCTCAACACTTGATTTAATTGTTATGGTTATTTACCTGACTATGCTTGCAAAATGCTTAACTACTTAAGTTACTGTTTTTTTTTTCTTGTCCTTTATTTATTTTTCACTTTGAATTCTTCCATATTATTGATTAGCTATCAGTTAATGACAAAATATACCCATTGCAATACAAATGTATTCAGAAACACATGTACAGTAATACAAGATTGTATGTGCATTACACATGAATCAGTTCCTAAGCTGCACAATTATAATCATCACATTGCACGTCTTTGTTTTTAGAATAATGAAATGCTACTTGCCTACACATTTTAGGAGTGAAGAAAGCTGTTAAATTAGATGTATGCTTCATTTTATAGTGCTTACAAATTAGCTATAGTACTGAATAGCCTGCTGATGCTTACTTCTAAATTCATGGAAAGAGAGTTTCACATTGTGGAAAGAAAAACCAAGAAAATACATAATCACTATCTGGTTAAAAAAACACAAAAAGGTCAAATTTGGGGATGGTTATTTACCTGACCCTGACCTATTCCATTGCAAAGCAATCAGTCAGTTACTTTTAGACAAATATAAGTACTTGTAATGTTTTTGTTTCAAATAGTTATACGATTTTGGATCTATTTATCCATAGTTCTTTTCACCACTGTGTTTATTTATTAAGTTTTTCTTTAATCCAAACAGTTTCATGTTAAAGCTTTTTAAAAGCAGTATAATATACATGTCGTCTAAGTCTTGTTTTTCTTTTATCCACATCATATACTGTACCATGAAGTATAATCAATATGCAAAATGAATTATTTTTCAAACCACAGAAAATTAGATTTATATTTAAAATAAAACCACAATTTTTTTAGTTAAAATAGCTTATAATTCAAACTTCATATATAAGCCTGATAAAATATCACCTGTGAGATTGAAGAAATCTTGATTCAAATTGCATGAGAAAGACTAATTTTAATTTAATTTTTCTGTTCATTGAATTGTTTTGTTCATACTTTGGTAAGTTAGTAAAACATCCTTTCCTAATGGATGACATTTTTTAGTTGCCATGAACATATTTTTCTAATTTTTTTATTTATGTAAATAACTTGCTAACAAAGTAACTTGTCAAGATTTTGCCACATTTTTTAGATAAATATTGATCATTTTACTTGTTATAGGTTTTTAATTATAAAACTGTTGTACTGGTGTGCTGAAATATGATTTCAAACATATAAACTAACTTACACAGCATTCTCTCTTTTTTGTGACAGCTTTTTACTGTAATAATGATATATGTTAGGACAAGGGTGAAATTCTCAAAAAAAAAGAGTAGAGGTACCCAGCTGGGTAAAATGAACCTGTTTTTCAAAAAGAAAACAATCTCTGTGTAAACATGAAAAACCACAAAGCATCTTAAAAAATAGGTTCCAGTACTTAATACCAGCAGAATTTCACCCCTGTATTTGGAAATGTACATAAAGTACATATGCTAAAATACTTGGTGAGAAATTTATAATTCATAAAATTTTGTCCTTACCTGAGAGAAGGCAGAATGGAGCTACTTGGATTGAATTTTTTCTTTCTAGTTTCTCAAATTATCGTTAATTTTTTATACATTATCCACTTTATTATGCATCTTTGGTACAATAAAGATTAGGTAAACAAATCTGCATTTTTGTTCAAATTTTGTCATTAACATACTGTTCCTTTTCCCTTAAATCTTAAATGCCTTGGCCCGGCATGGCCAGGTGGTTAGGGTGCTCGACTCGCAATCTGAGGGTCACGGGTTCAAATCTCCGTCACACCAAACATGCTCGCCCTTTCAGCCGTGGGGGCGTTATAAGTGACGGTCAATCCCACTATTCGTTGGTAAAAGAGTAGCCCAAGAGTTGGCGGTGGGTGGTGATGACTAGCTGCCTTCCCTCTAGTCTTACACTGCTCAATTAGGAATGGCTAGCGCAGATAGCCCTCGTGTAGATTTGCGCAAAATTCATAACAAACAAACTAACTTAAATGACTTTGAAACAAATTTATATTTAGAAACCCAATTCTACTCCTCAAAGTATCACCACTTACTCTTTAAAATAAATAGAAAAAAGTGTTATAGTATTTAAGCTAAAAATACTTCAATCATTTGTTTTTAAATTTAGTAATTTGATTTATAACAGAAGATATTTTAACATATACAGAAAAAAAGAGTAGCAAAATGTAACTGAACAACAGCTAAATTTTCTTAAAATTCGTAACTTGATTTTTATTGGAGTATTTTGATACACAGCAAAAATACAAAGATCTTATTAATGAGTGCTTGAAATGTTGACTAGTGGATTACTGTGATAAAATTAAAATATGTATCAATTCTCTATATAGTGAGATTTTTTTAAATGAGTGCATTTCCTTAAATACTAAAATAACAGTTTAGTACATTATTATAACTTACATTTTTCAAAAAATTTAAAAATGTAATTCGGAGCATAATATTGTTGCATCAGCGGATGTCACGTGACTAGTATCACGCCACGTCCTTCTCGAACATTCACGTACCTTAAATCTCGGGATCCTTCTAGATATAGAGTAGTCTTGTATATATAAGCAGTTGTTGGAGGAGAAAGAAAAGAAACAAGAAGATAAATTACAGCAGTTGTTGGAGGAAAAAGAAAAGAAACAAGAAGAATGAGAAAAGAAACAAGAGAGACAACAGCAGTGGCAAGAAAACCTGCAACAGTGCC
>NW_013667080.1:273821-275221 GCF_000517525.1 Limulus polyphemus
CCCTGCAAGAGCTGGCACAGGACTTGGAAAGCATGGCACACAAGGCCTACCCAACTGCACCACCCGATCTCCTCAAGTTGTTGCTGAGGGATCAGTTCGTAGATACCTTGGGCAGTCCACAACTAAAGATACAAGTGAAGCAAGCACACCCCTCTACCATGCAGGATGCAATGGCCAGAGCTCTCGAACTTGAATCCTATGTTAAGTCCAGCACATAGATACCAAGGTTGGTACAGTCATCTGGATTCAAGGCCAGAAATAGCAAGCTTTCAGAGAGGTTTGAGGGACTTTGCTGGCACTGTTACAAACCTGGGCAGAAGAGAGCTCATTGCTGGCAACTTCAACACAGGGCAGATGATACAGCAGGAAATGCTGCTACCCAGAAAGGCTGTTGGAAGTGTGTGGAGCAAGGACATATGAGGAGCCAGTGTATGAAGAATATTACTAACAAATCAGCCTCAAGGAGACCAGTAGTGGTTGGTGTTGAGGGACACTCACCAACCCCCATCATGAAAATCCCTACAGCTAGGTGTAAAATGCCAAGCACACACAGTGTCTATGTGACAGGAAAGCTGGATGGCCAAAGGTGCAACTTTGTCATAGACTCTGCATCTCAGCAAACCCTTGTGAGCATCAAGGTGTCAGATCACGAAGGTGTACCAGAGCTGTACAGAAGCTCTGTGGTGTGACAGGACATTAGGCAAGATTGTGGGGACCAGTGTGGGTGACTATTGAGCTCAGGGGCATAAAAGACAGACAGAAAGTATACTTGGCTGACATGGAAGACCAATGCATATTACGATTGGACTACTTACTACCGAGGAAGTTTGTAATTGATTTTGATAAAATGACGTTTGGGAACAACAAAGGACAAGTTCTGGTAACTGTTAAAAGAGAGGTTGAACTAATTAGGTGCCATCAAGGTGAAGTCAAAGTGACTGAAGAAGTTGATGATGGTGAAGTGGAACTAGGTATAGTTATTAAAGCAGAGCAGGAGAAAGATCAAGATTTGAAGCCAATAACTGATTTTCTAAAAGGAAGTGTTTCACGCCCTGCTTGGGAGAAGGTGTCTAGTCTAAGCCCTGTGACAAAGCACTATTGGGCACAATGGGACAAGTTAAAGCTTGAAGATGGTATTATTGTACGGAGATAGGAAACTGACGACTTGGCAAACGGTTATACCGAGAAAGCTACGGGAAGTTGTGTTGCGTCAATCCCACGATACTGTAACAGGAGGACATCTCGGAATTAAGAAAACATTGAGTCACCTACGACACAGATTTTACTGGATAGGTATGAGGCAAGATGTGGAAGAATGGTGCAGAACATGCAGTACATGTAGTGCTAAAAGGGTACCCAACCATACCAGACGCCCACCTCATGAAGAGCTGCCTAAAAAT
>NW_013667081.1:0-18591 GCF_000517525.1 Limulus polyphemus
GTAACAGTATACTTAACTAACTTCTCAATCACTGAACAAACTGAAAACTCACTCAATGCTTCACTAATTTTCGTATTTATAATATATCCTTGTTTCTGGATATTTCATAAAGTTTCTCGAACATTAACATTCACCAACATTCTAGTTATTCAAAGTCTACTTTTATATACTTTCTAAATCTAGCATAAACCTGGCGTAGCTTGGTAGTTATGGCATCACCTCGTTATATGCGAGTCGCAGGTTCGAACCCAATCACCAAGCGTGCTCAGTCGCAGGAGCGTATATAGTGATGATCAATGTCACTATTCGATTGAAATAACCCAATAATCTATTACTTATAAATTAGAGACTGCTAGCGCAGATAGATCTTGAGTAGCTTCGCGTAAAATTCAACAAACAAATCTAAAGTGCCATCATCATCATAGTAGCAGCTTCCTTTAGCAAAAAAAACAAACAAATTAAAACATTTAAATACAGCTTACAATAATAATTCTAAAATTCATTCGTAACTAACCGAAGAAGAACAGTTTTACATTTTTGGTCGTTCTCTTTTGATATAGAATCACACGAGAACGTTTAATTTCAAATTATATCAAAAAGCTGCCACATGTATATGATTGTAACTTTACAAAAAATAATATGTGGTTGTAACTTAACAAAAACTTTAATTTCTCCATTTAATCTCCAAAATTTTAAGAAAAGTGAATACTATTTGTTCTTATATCCATATCAATTCAGCGTTAAACTACCTAAAAAAGCTTGGTTAATAACTAAAAAAAACTAACTATATAAATAAACATTTTCTGTCCGCAAAAAATAAATAAATTATGGAATCGGAATACAAACTAAACACATCTAGGAAAACACCTGGCATACGATAATATGTTTTGTGACACGTACGTTTTGGCTTGAGTTTAAAAAAAAAATTAAAAATAGAAGAGCATATCGAGACACAAGTAGGGGTTGGATTTAGATTTTATATGTATTTATTTATTTGAAAAAAAATCATCGTAGTATTAAGTTGTATTTTATTAATGTAATGAAATTGAGTTAAAACTATAAGTGAAATTGGCACATTTCTTTAATGTGACACTTGTATGTGTGTTCTGTGGGTAGGACGATAGTAAAGTTATTGAATTTGAAGACATTATTCCGTTTTTGTGTTAATTGTTTGACATATTAAAATTAAACAGCCTCCCATATTAAGAAAGTTCGAAAATTTTAAATAGGTTTACTATATTAACTTATAGTTTGTGCTTTAGTCTGGACTCCTTTTGAAATATAAGCAAAAATCATCTGTTGATAAGTGTTAATAATACTTTTGCAAATAAACGAGGGTAGTCTAGCCCAAGATTTAGGTTGTAATACTAATAGCAATACTAATACTATAATATATATTTCATGTCATCAGATTAATGAAACAAATAAAGTTGATAGAGATTTGAAAGCAGCATTAACGTTAGAACTTGACTGTTATTGTTAGAGCCTGATTGTTTTGGGCAGTTAGTAACACCAACACTTACCCAGAATGTATGCACTAAGTTTCGTCGTACAGTAATTTTGAGTAAACGCTAATTAGTTGACCATAAGTACAGTCTCGTTAAAAACTATATGCATATATATAACCATTTTGGTACAAATTAATGTTGTATATACATATTTAATTTAGATTATAAGCCTGTATTATGTGAAACATGCACCATACTAAATGATTTAGTAATATAATTAACTAAACTTTGCTTTAAATTTATTATTGAAAATACTATTGCTTGTATAGTTATGTAAACACCTTTGTTTATGTATTATATCAAATAGTTATTCTTAAAGTTACACCCTAGATATTACATATTAGTTTGTATTAACAACAATCTGTTTGCGTAGGATGCGTCTGTGACCTTTTTCATAAAAAAAGGCTTAATCTTAGTGTGTCTGGTAAAACTTAGTGGATAACTAAGTGTAGAATGTTCAAAGGTGGATGCACTGAGAATTTTTTAATATTGTTTTGTTGGTAATATACTTTGTGTACTTGTAATATGCTCTTTTCCTAGTGAGCATGCATCATAGTTATTTTAACTTTTTTTTTTATATATGCATGGACATAGACCGGCTGGGTTCCTCGTGCCTAGGCACCCACATTTTTCAGAGAGAGAAAACATTTTCTAGCTATAATTTGACATATTTTGCAAAATACAAAAAAGCAAAACAAATCATGCATATATTGGTAAATGGCTACCATGTTACTGATGAGGAAAAGCATTCACTTACACATTATTTAAAATTATGTTCTCTTGATGAGTAATTTTTGTCACTTTCTATTAAAAAATAGAATATTGCATGTATGCTTGTAACAAGCATGCAATGATATATGCCTTATTTTAGCTTTGCCTAGGTATAAACTAAAAAGGCACATACTGTAATAAATTTATGCTGTCATTTTTTTCCTTGGAGTTGGAGTTAATACACTGCAGATGAAATGAGTGTTATTGCCTGTTATGCATGTATATTAATGGCTCCTACATAAGGTTTGTTAACTATAATTGTAAATGGTGTGTGTGTAATTGCATTTATGATGCTGGAAGCCTTAAAATTTAATCACACATTATACTGCTGTAGCACCATTTTTGAGTGATATTTGCACACTTCAGTTTGCAGAGGTTTTGTCACATAAGCATGGATGGTTATTCATCATGTATTCAAAATGAAATAAAGCAATATTTATGTGTAAGTAATCAAATTTTGCTGTTTGAAATTCTTACATTTGCATTTTATATTCAACAATTTGGTAATTACTATTACAAAGTAAATGTCATGAAATAAGTTGTTCAACAAACCATACATGTCATAAAATTATTTATTAATTTTCTTTTAACTATATTAAATCAAACAAACTAGCCAATTGTTAGGTGCTAAATAAATATATAAAGCAGTATTACTGTGAGGTTAGTTGAAAAAGATAAGCAAATCATATACAAAGTAAAAGTATAATCCTACTGTATACCAAAATCATTTCTCCATCCCTCACATACTTGTCACAAATGCTTTTGGAACTAAAAACTAGTGATGACCCACATTTTTTTGCTTTGGCTATGCCCATGGTTATGCACAGCCATGTAAAAGAAAAAAAAGAATTTCATGCTAGTAGTACATTTAACTTTCTGTTTAGTACAAGGAGATAAAGAAAAAAGAAAATTATGTTTCAATCTTGTATAAAAATAGTGTAGACAGTGAATTAAGAAAACCAGTTGAAATCATAGTGCATATAATTACCTAACTTTTTGACTATTGTATGTTGTCATTCTCAAAGATTTATAGTCATCTAGTAGAGACAGTAGTGTAAGGGTCTTCTTTCCACGCTGATTTTTCCAAGCCCGTTCCCTTGGCTGTGATTTCGCTAGATAGTAGAATAAGAGATTTTTGAGTTATATTGAAGTTAAGGATGTAATGTCATCATTCACATCTTGTAAAGGTGTAATTTATATTTAAGATACTAATATTTCAGTTTATAAGAAGATTTATATGAGATTTATGTTTTTTGTCTTTGCCATAACAGATTTTTAAGAATAGCTTTACCGTGATTGATTTTCCTCATATGACCAATAATAAAAACTTGTCTATTGTTGTAACTTTTATTGTTTTGTTGCGTCTCCCAATTGCAAGGTTTGAACCCATGACTGCTTGACTATAAGCATGTGCTTTACCAACTGAGCTAAAGGGTTAACCCACAATCCAACCTGCTTCACTAAAATTAAAACAAGCTTATGATACAGGATTCTACCACCTCAAACTGTCAGTCTTCAAATCTGAAATAGCATTGTACTGTAGTACATTATCCCAGTTGTTCCTAGCCTTTTTATATCATGTACCCTCCCCCAGTCAGAATTTTTAGTCATTGACATACCTTTGACACTCCTAATTGGTATAAAAAGAAATTAAGAGGGACTTGTATTAATAACAAAATAAATTAATCAAAAGAAATAGTCTTGAGTAAGTCAACAGTATGCAACTATTGAATGCTGGCTAGAAGAGTTCATTGTTAACTCACAGAGACTGCCCTCCTGTTTTTAGGTGTAAGGTTTATTTTGTTTTTAATGTTTCTCAAAGATGTTTATGTCCCTTGGGGCTATGGATACCATAGGTTGCAAACCACTCTCCTATCTAACCAAAAACATCTCTTACAATAACATAAATATGACATAAAAGTTGAGGACAAGGGACTTGTTGATCCATCTTGGTCATCCCATTCACTAAACTAAACTTTAAAATCCAAATCAAACAGTTAAATTCAGCCATTATCATTCAATTATTTATCAAACCTTCATTTAAACTCCCTTACATTTACTGTATCCACCACATCTTGAGGCAACCCATTCCAAAGGCCAACTACCTGGTTAGAAAAATATAACTGTCTTGGCTGAAGATGACTCGTACCCTGCCAAAACTTATATTTATGTCCCGTAGTCTTATCATTCCCATCATTAAGTATGAATGTATATCACTTCATGAATAAAAATCTTGTGGTTCATATTTTCCACACTGATTATGCAAAGTATACAATACAATTAAACTTAATGATTTCAGACCCTTATTCCTGAAATAGATTGAAAGAAGCACTGAAACCGTTGTTGAGTAATCAAATGATAATGTACTAAATTTAGTAACTCTATAGTATTGGTAACATGTTGTCATAAGTATTGATTAGGAACAAAAAAACTATTTGCCCTTCTTCGATCAGAGAATTGCCCATTTAAAAACTCCTATCCAGTTTTTTGTTTTTCAAATCTTAAAGATATAATGATTTAACATACTAATTAGTTTTTGTGTGACTTCTTTTCAGAGTCTTTGTGATAACTAAAATAGAAAACATCTGCTAGTGTACCTTTCGTTAAAAGATAGAACCTCAGTTAAAAAACTAAACATTGGTGAGACAAAATAATAATTTTTGAAATCATACTGCTTTGTACTTTTTTGAACCAGTTTCAAAGTAAAATCTTAACTTACTTACCATGTTGAGTAGGGAAACCACCTTTTACAATTTTAAGAAACTTCACAGTTCCTAATAAGTAAGTTAATCATCCTTAATTAGAATCTTCTTTTTCAGTATTATTATTTCTAGCATCTGCTAATATTAACTTTCCAAACATATCCACCTCACAACCAATAACATGATATATAGCATTAAAAAAATCACTAAACTTTTTTTTAGGTCTGCAATAATATGTCTCTCCAAAGCATTTTGCCCATCTTTGATGAACAGAATAATACCTACCCTTGTTTTATTCTCACATTCCCTAAGAAAAAACCCTACAATCCTCAAATATCATGTTATACTCTTAATTCAACAAACTCATAGTAATACAGATTTTTATAAGTTGTTGAAAACCTTGTTTTTTGAGCAATTCATTGCAAAAACTTTATACAATCAACTTTCAAAGACAATATGTAGTCACAGTTGTAAGCAGTATTTTAAGTCTAGCATATCTTCATCGCAGTAAACCAGGAGCGTATCCAATGGAGTGGTGTGGGGGACAGAGCTCTACCCCTCAGCAGCAGCAGTCCCTCTATCTTAGATATGTCTTGATTCCCTAAATTGTGACTCCCACTTACATGAAAATTAATTTTTTCTGCCCCCTAACTAACTCTTTGATCCTTATGCCCCCCCCTACAAAAAACAAATCCTAGAAATGTAGTAAACTGATTCCCTTGTACCTGTTTATTAAACAAACTTCATCGAAAGCTTCATCAAATATTCTTATTTCTGTTCGGGCTAGATTTTGTACATATTACATAGATAATTATTCCAAGCTTTTAAATCTGCCCTTTTATTTTTTTTATATGTTCTTTCCTTTAAAGTTTGTGAAGGAATGAAAAAGTCACTAGCATTTCTGAAGCTACTTTCCTTAAATCTTTTAAGTATATAGTCATACGTAGCTAACATTTCCTTTGATTCATCACAAATTATCATTAGAACTAAAGTGTACTGCAGAACAACATTTGTATCTGTCACTGAATTAACTTCTATCTACAATATTCTATACATTATTACCTATTAACCAAACTAAAATTTCATTCTTTCAGTTGGCTGTTCTGTGAAGAAACCTATCAATGAACCTATGAAATCTTCTTCCCTTTCACCTTCCTTAAAATAACAGAAACAAATGTGTCATTATATAAAATATTTTAAGGTTATAATCTGTTGTACTAATACATCTGAACTTATGCCTGTAAATTACTTTTCTTATTTCCTTGACTAATGTTTCAAATGATAATTTGCTTTTGGCTGAAATGATCTTTCTTCTTTAATATCACAGATTTTAAATCTTTTCTAACATCTGGCTTCTAAATGTTTGAGAGAAGATGATAGATATGAGCTCTAACCTGACATTTCAAGATTCCCATACAGTGGTAGGCCTCCTTTTTTAATAAATCTTGTTTAATTAGACAGTTTGCAATACTCTTAGTGTATTTTTGTAGAAAAAAATTAATTATATCAGAGGTTTTCTTCATAATTATGTCATATATATATATATATATATTCAAATTATTGTTCAAACATTTTCTTCTTGTCTACATGGCTTGCTGTACATAACTCTGTTACTAGTATTACTGTTCAGTGGCTTATATTATGATTATATGAATTGTGTCTTTATTTCAGTATTATATTTTTAATATTTTTATAGCCATATTTTGCAGGCTTCATCCAAACTTTTTTTTAATGTTTTTTTTTTGTAATACATAGGCTTAATACTGGCATTTTTCCAAATGTTAGCAAATAGTTTTAGGTAGAGTATACTAAAAAAATGTTGACTGTAACAGTGATGTAACTTATATTTTTTCTTTCTTTAATGTTACTTTCGTTAACAGTATTGGTTAGAATGGTTAATGTATCTAGTTTTTTTTATATTTCTATTTCCGTAAGAAACATAAGATACTGGCAAACTTCATTATTATCTCGTGTTATCCTTCTTTTCTCAAGAGAAAATAAGAGATCTTAACCTCTCCTTGTGAGATGACCATTGCATCCCAGTAAATATCCTTCATTTGAACCCTTTCTAACAAGTCAATATCTTTTCTTAGATAAGAAAACTAAAACTTTGTGTATTATTCTAAGTGAGGCCTAACTATTTATTTCTATAGAAAGAGATCTCTTTTATATTTTTGTAATCAATATGTATTATAAGTACACCTCACAATTCTATTACTTTTACTACTAGCAACAGAGTTCTTGCTTAGATAGCTTGAGTGGCTTACCTGCCACTGTGCAAAGGTTTTTTCTTCAGTCATGCTAGGGTTGGTTTCCATTTATATTAAACATGTGGTCCAAATTATTATAACTGAAACTCATTTCTTTACACTTACTATAATTGAAAGTCATTTTCCAAATATTTTTGTGATTACCAACTGATCCAAGTTATTCTTTAATTCCTCAATGCTGCTAGAAATACCCAGGACTTTAAGCATCAGCAACATTAACTAATTGATTTTTAAGTATTGTGTAAAGTAGAGAACACAAAGGCCCAGCACTGACCACTGAAGTGCTGGACGTCATTTATAACACATTTTGTTTTCTATCAGTGTGATTTTTTTTAGCTGATGTTAATAAGTCAGACTTGAAAGTTGCATTGTTGATGCTAAATCATGCAGTTAGTCCAAAATTATAGAGTCATTATGACTTGCACACTTTAGTGAATGAAAAATAATATAATAATGTGATACAGTCTGTACTAGCTTTACCTTGCTAAAAGTATCTCATTAAACTTACAAAATAACTCTAACTTCTTAAAAATGATTCAAAAGATAAATTTGTCAGCTAGCTCTCTATTCCAGTTTTCTTTAATGCTTTAATGCATTTCTTTAATGCTTTAATGCACCAGATTTATTACTTAAATAAATTTATGAGGTGAGTGTTGTTTTAGAGTTACTGTGTAAGTTTAATAAGTTACTCTTATGTGGTATTTTCAGGTAACAGTTATATCCTCTAAGAATAAGATAGGTCCACAAAATAATGGAAGATTTGTCGAGATATTTACTGTGAAGTAATTCTTTATACTATGTTTTACCAAGTTCATGAAAAAATAGACTAAACACAAATAAACAATTACAAAACTTGCTTCCTACAACATCCAGTTGCCTTTACTTGAGAGTTAGCTCTGAGTTGTTTCTAGTTTACATGGTCACAGTCTTATATCACACTATCCTTATTGAGATCCTGTTCCGGAATGAATAAATTTCAAGTTACTTAGTTAACTCATTAACATGGGATTTATCCAGTGTGACTAGATCTTTCCATGGCTGATCATTCCTAATGAAACATAAGGGAGATCATATCGGCTATCTTTACCGTGGGAAGGCAAAGTTGCTACTCAGTGAATAACAGAACAAGAGTTAGCTGGAAGGAAATGAACTTAATGACCTTCTTGATCAATGTGTTAAATGGAAACTATACATACCTGCACAAATAACACATTTTGAAAAATTCCTATATTAATACAAGGTTGAAAACACATGGTATGGTACAGACTGTAGCACTATTTCTTATTTCTTTACTAAAGTAACCTAATTTAGAATCATGACTGCTTTCAAAGAGATTCCATAATTCTAATATATATTTGGGAGGGAAGTTTGAGGCTGGTAGTGTATTAGGTTAAAAAAAAACCTAAGTAGAAGTGAGTAGTTCTTCATAATATTTAAAGATTTCATGAAAATAATAGGCCATTATTATTATTCAAAAAGTCTGAGATACTTCAGTCCTGAAAGTAAAAGCCTGTAAACTAAGAAACATCTCTCAGTACTTTTGTGTTGCTATACTATACATAAGAGTCTTGGTCACTAATATTCTTCAAAATCCTTGGTCTTTTAAGGGTTAATTCATTTCTAACTAATGCAATGATATGCTGGTTATATGATATAATACTTAATTCTTTTGAATTTGTTTAGAAAATGACCGAAGGAGAAAGATGGTTGGCATCTATGACATACAGCCTCTTCGTAGCCCTTGCCATTGTGTGTTTGTTTTTGCAGTACCTGGCACAACGTACTAAATCCCAAGTGTCCTCAGGAAACAACAAACACTTTCTACAGTTCCAGAAGAAGTACTTCATAGTTTACTTTTTAGCTTTGTTTGGAGACTGGCTTCAGGGACCTTATGTCTACAAGCTCTACAGTCACTATGGATTTGTCGAATCCCAGATTGCAATGTTATATGTGGTGGGATTTGGTGCGAGTGTTTTGTTTGGAACAGGAACAGGAGCTCTTGCTGACCGATTTGGACGGAAAAAAATGTGTATATGTTTTAGTATAATGTATTCTCTGTGTTGTTTAACAAAACTTTCCCCAAATTATTATGTATTAATGCTTGGTCGATTTTTGGGTGGGATTTCAACTTCTTTGCTCTTTTCAACTTTTGAGTCTTGGTATGTTTATGAACACACACAAACTTATGATTTTCCTACTGAATGGATTTCGGTAACATTTTCTAAGGCTACTTTCTGGAATGGCATTCTTGCTATTAATGCTGGTGTTGTGGCAGACTTGACTTCTGAGTGGTTTGCATTTGGTCCAGTTTCTCCCTTTATTGTTGCCATTCCATTTCTTCTCCTAAGTGGGGCTCTAGTTGCACAGATGTGGAATGAAAACTTTGGTGACCAAACCACACACTCATTTAAAGCTTGTATGGAAGGTCTGAGCTTGATTCTCTTGAATGAGAAAATTTTGCTGCTAGGTATTGTTCAGTCAGTGTTTGAAAGTGCTATGTACATTTTTGTCTTTCTTTGGACACCCATTCTTGACCCTGGAAAGCCCCCTCTTGGGATGGTATTTTCAGTTTTTATGATTTGTATAATGATTGGGTCATCAGTGTACCAGTTACTTTCTGCCAAACATGTGTCTTCTCAGAAGATTCTTACTCTGGCTGTATTTCTGTCTTTCTTTTCAATGTGTTTATGTGTTATATCAACAAATCCCCAGGATCCAAAACTTATGCTTTCTTTTATAGCATTTTTGGTAATAGAGATTTCTGTTGGCTTATACTTTCCATCTATGAGTTATCTTAAAAGTCAAGTGATCCCAGAATCACATCGTGCCAACATTATGAACTGGTTTCGAGTGCCATTGAATATTATTACTTGTCTAGTACTTCTTTGGTTACATACAGAAGATAGTAAGGCTGGTAATCGCATTATCTTTGTTGATTGTTCCCTTATGATGTTTATTGGTGCTCTCGTGATGTGGAGGTTAGATTCCTTGTTGGCCCACGAAGATGTGACAAAAGGTGGCAAATCTAGTTTTCATGAAGAGGTCTGACCTTTCCGTTTCTTTCAACACAAGTTTTCCCTTGTTTTTTTCACATTTTCAAACTCTTTGGTATCTAGTCCATTGTCTTCTCACAATGTGTTTCAATTTCACCTTTTCATACAAACTTTTAAGGTTTTTGATAGCGTTTACCTTATTATTTAATTTCTGTAGAAGTTATTAAATTTCATTGCGACTTTTCATCAGCCTCAGTGTAATTTTGTCAATTTTAACAAATTTATTGTACCTGGAACAGTATGAATGGTAATGGATAAATTGGCTGCATATGTACTTAAGTTTATGTTAGTTACAAAATTTTAACCGTATAACCTGGGGCTCTGTGTTTTCTTTATTCTTAGAAATTACATGATTTCTAATTTTTTTTAAAAGGTTAACCCTTGGTTGAAGCACTGTTATCTGTGATATGTGTAAGCCAGTTTATTTTTCATAAATATTGTGCATCATTGTATTCAAGGAATATATTCAAGTTTATTTACAGGTAATAATATACTAATTTAAAGTAGAAGCATTTATATAAAATTTAAAGAATGTTGTAAATATCACTTATTTTGGTAGATTTGAATTTTATTTAAAATTGGATGCTTCACCCATTATCAAAATGCAAGGTGTATAAAGAAATATTATACTTTCATTACCGTAACAATATTGCTTCCTTTTTTGTGCAGTAATGAATTTAAGTAAGAGAAAACTTTTTTTTTATGAATTGTAGTTCTACCACTGACTTTCAATTTTGTTAGCAGTGTTTAATGTTGACTAATGATTGCTTACTTGAAAGGAACGAGAATGTACATGTTAATTTTAGAATTTCTGAGAAGTACTTATGTAAATCAGTAAGCTGAGTGTTTGTGATTTTTTTTTCAAATTCATAATTTTAATATGCAATTATTGATTCAAAATTCAAAAATATAGATTATTATTCAATTACAAAATATATTGGTATTGCATTATTAATTTACTGAGAATAAATAGTTTTTCTAGAAAAAAACATTAATTTACTTTGACTTTATGAAAGATTTAGCATACCAGAACATTTATTCTTTTTTTTTATTACAATTATATTTAATTAACCAGTTCTACAACAGACTTTGTGTCAGTACTTACATAACTGCAAAGAAAGTTAGATGTTATAAACAGAATTGGGTTTTTAAGTAGTTTTATATAGCTTCTAATGCATATGGGAAATTAACAAGTTTTTATTTAGGGGTTGGAGATGATACAATTAAAATTTAAAACCAGAATAGTTATTTGTCCAGGAGAAATAAAACAAAAAGCTAACCAAAAAATAACTGGGGCTCAAAATTAATAAAATAAGTACACATTAAAGAGAAATAGAATATAATTCTAAGTGAACAAAAAAGAAAAAAAAAAAAAGATAGTAAAAACAGAACAAGACCCTAATAATTTAGGGCATATTTTTGGGTTTGTTCTTTTTTTGTTTTTATTATTTTTTAATGTTGCTTATTTTGTTCATTTTAAAAGCTTAATTTTGATTTTATTTGTCTTAGACAGTTAGTATTCAGGTTTTAAAATGTCAGTTGTCTCTATTCACCATTAAGTTCATCTTCTTGACCTTTTCATTTCAGTCTTAATCTTTGTGTTTTGTTCTTTTGTGAATAATATACTAAACTTTTTTGTTTGTTTTTTAAACTTAATACAAATTAGTATTTCTTTTATCACAATGTAACCTTTTCTCTTGTAGAATTCACTATTAGAAACATGCATTGTTTTCTGTTATGACAATCACTGCAGGAGTAGGATCACTAATTTTACAGACACCATTTTTTTTATATGTGTATGGAAAAAAAAAATACTTTGAAGAGTAATATACAGATTTCAGTAATGTATGACATTGTTAAGTGTTAATCTGGAACAAAATGTCAGTCTTTGTAAAAGTTGGTGAGGCATGAAAATTACATAAAAACAATGTTAATTTGATAGAAGAATGGACTATTAGGAGCAGTGGAGTTGGAACAAGAGTCGTATCCTCTTTAATTTTATGGGGAAACATACCCCTTCCCATATTTTCGATATGTTTGTGTTTCTGAAGTTATATTAAATAACTATAATTTGTATGATATAGGGAAGGCCATGCCACATATCAGCCAGTTGGTTTGTATGGGTATATTTTGACAGATATACTGTATGGCTTGTTACACAAAGCCATTGTTTCCTCTTCCCCACTGTTTAAAATATTTTGTATAAATTCACAAAACTATTTGAAACTTGTTTAGGTTATAAAGCATAGAAATGGAGTTTCTTCTAAATATCATGATGCTTTTCCTGACAGACTTTACTGGACTTAAGAAAATAATATGTAAATTCTTGAGTATAAATACATACACGTAAATATATGTACAAAAACATGGAAATTTTCATGCTTTATTGTAAAATTGATTTGTAATTTGCTTTACAATCTGTGTTTCCTTTATAATTATCTATGAAGTAAAACATTTCATAATCTCTGTGCTCTAGATTATGTTATATGTTGGGAAAAATTTAAACATTGTCTCTTGATGTTCATTTAAAGTAAAGTAAAATAAAATCAGGATATCCAGACAAAAAAGTACAATGTATTTGAGTAATGATACGTATGAATTATTCATCAAAACTAGATATTCAAACCTAAGCTAAATAATTTTAGTTGAATTATTACAATATGATTTTTTCAGGGATGGGATTATATACAAAGCATCTTTCTGTATATTTCAGAGATTTGTTATCTAAAATATTAATAATAAGTTCTGCACAACAAAGCTCCAGGATATATAATTCAATATTACAGTTTGTTTGTAAGAATACATAAATGAGAGGATGTTTTTATTTGAAAACATAATTCAAGTTAAATCTTTATTAATATGCTATTTGATGGTATTAAACATGGAGGTTTTTGTTTTTATTATCCAATGTTCAGATATGTTAAATGTTTAATAAAAAAGTTTGTTTGAGTTAAGTTGTTTTATCCAGTTGCACTATCTTTTAACAAAATTTTCTGAATACATCAGTCATCAAAACTATGATGTAGCTGGGCAAAAGTAAATTAAAAAGAAAGAGGAATCACACCACCGCTTTATGAGATCTGGACTCTAGTAGAACATACTCAGTTGTTTAATTTTCACTTGATATGGATGCCTCATGGTTAGGACACTAGATCCACAATCTATGTGTTGTGAGGTCAAAACTTGTCACCAAAAATGCTCATTCTTCCAGCTGTGAAGGCATTATAAAGTGATGGTCAATCCCAATATTCATTGGTAAAGAGTAACCAGCAGTTGGTGGTGGATAGTATTTTCTAGCTTCCTTTCATCTAGTCTCTCATTTCAAAATTAGGTATGACTAATGCAGATAGCCCTGGAGCAGACTTATGTCAAATTTAACATATGTTAAAGCTTTTATTTAGCCAGACATTATTCTATTAGGCCTCCTATTTGTGCCATTTCAAGAGGTTGATGGTCCTTTTTAAATATGCAGACCAAGACTGAACATTACTTTTAATAAGGTGTAACCAGAGCCTGATATGTATCTTGATCTTAAAGTATCAGTAGATTAAAGCATAGTGTGTAGTTTGTAGTAATAATCACAAATGCTTAGTCAAAGGAATCACACTATTCTTAGAAATTGTATACATATCTTTTTCCCTTTCTAAAACATCAACATTCTTCTTCCATAACTGGTATGCTCATTGTGAACTTTCTCGATTACTACTTTTTGAAAGATTGTAACATGTTTCATGTAATCAACTAATTATTAAGCTTGTTAAAATCTATCAGAATCATCTTTCACCAGCATTCCTGTTGTTATTAAAATAATATTTATTAATCAATTAAAAGTAACAAAGCTTGAAAAACAATACTAGTCTTGCTCACCCGGCTAGAAAACTGCCTTTCAGGAAAGGTGCATTCCCTCTGGTATTATTATATATCCATGTTTGTTTGTTTTTGAAATATGAAATGACTTCTGATTTACTTACTTACCTTGTTTTCTGTAGGATTATTACTTTTCCTTTGTTGTAGTTATTGTCATAACTATCTTCTTTTGTGGTCAAACTTGTTTCTAAGTGATCACTCCCTCAGAATAGACCTTCTTGGCTTAATTCTATAACATTATAGAAATTACTTGAAAATCTTTATTCAACTAACCTTGCAATTAGCTCTCTTGTTAGCAAGTATTCTTCATCCTTCTTATCACATCAGTCAGATATGATTCTGTTGAAGAGTATAAGAAACACTGTAAGTCATCCACTATAATCAACTTAATGCTGCTGTTTCTGTTTCACCTTTTTCATTTGTTTTTGATGTGGTGAATAACTTAATTTTGTTTTGTGTTCATAAGATGACCTCTGGCTCATTAGGCCAGTCAGTTGAAAACAGCTAAAACCTAGATGGCTGTTGTACTGTAACTGCTGTTGCTAAGTTCTGAAATGTAGCAAGTAAGAAATTGTTCATAAAGATAGTGATACTGAAGCTGATAAAGTATTTGTGAACTAAACTGAAATTGAGGTTTGAATTTTTTAGGCCTTACCACTTTTAATTTAGTACTGAATATTATGGAATAATTTTATGTATATCAGGCAAACTTACTGTAAGAAAAATTATTTTGACAAGTAACCTAACTTAGCAGTCAGAACTCCTAACTAGAAATTTTAAGATGTTCCTGTAGATATCTGAAATATAATTTTTTCCTTAGAAGGTATGATATTCCCACCTTCCATTATGAGAGATTCTGAGTTTGACCTTTTGAATATAACCCTAATCTGTGTTACAAGTACCCAAAAATGGTCATGTGAACACTTGATTGTAAGAGTATTTCATAGTATTTTTTTTATGGTAAGTCTCATTGTTTTGGTGGTTGTCTGGACAATTTAATTTTGTATGATGAATGTCATTCAATTCATTTGGTCAATCCTCAGAGTCATTTGGTACAAGAGAATTTGGGCATATAAAAGTTGTACTTAGTGTCACTAGTGCAAAAGCCTGAAGACTCATTCAGCTTATGATCTTTAGGTAATCCATACAGTTCAGGGGGTTTCGAATGAGATGGTCTAAGATTGTTTATAAGCCAATTGTTTAGCTTTTTTTTTCCAGTTCAATCTGACATGCCTCTAAGGTCCATAGTTTCCATATGCAACTCTCCATTAGCATTTTTATCTTGGCAACTTGGAAAGCTACTTCACCCTATCCTCAACAATATCCCTTCACACCTAAATAGCACCAATGACTTTCTCAACAGGCTATGTGAAGATGGTTTACAGATGAGTTCAAACATTATGCTATTTATGCTTCATGTCATCTCTATGTACCATTCCATTCTCATAGAAGAAAGTCTCAGTTATGAATCTTATTAAATTGGCTAGACTTTCTACTGCTAATGATACCCCTACAGAGCTCATCAAAAATTCTCTCAGGTTTGTTCTCAACACCAGTTACTTTAAATTCAACTCTATAAACAAACCCAAGGTGTCACTATGGTGAACAATATTGCTGTTGTTTTGGCCTCTATCCTTATGCGTTTATTTGAATCAATAGCTCTTACTCAGAGGAATTTTGAAATTTATCTTGAACCAGCTAGGTGGTGCAGATATATTGAGGACATTTTCAGTATATGGAATCATGGACTTTCATCTCTTTTGGACTTTGTTGAATTCCTTAATAATCAACACCCCAACTCCAAGCTTACACTTACCCATACTGATAACATGTAGAAGTCTGTACCCTTTCTTGATGTCATGGTCACTATTGAAAACAGCAAACTTATTACTACCATATATTCCAAACCATGTGTTAACCCATTATTCTACACTATAACTTACACCAGCTACCAAATGGGGTGTCATTATAGAGGTGGTCTTTTTAGGTAGATTTGTGACTGAATCTAGTGGCAGTGCCATTCTTGATGATTCTTTGGAAGTAGGCTTGACAGGAAACATGGGCTCCTTGGCAGGTTATTTTTCTGCTGCAAAGTTCTTCTCTGGATTTGCCCAGTTGGCTATTCTCTCACTGACATACTCCCAAAGGTTATCATGGTTGATGATCTTTGGCTTTGACTGCCTTCCCTTCTATATTTTATAAACCACATCATTGATGTTTCTCAGTACAACATCTGCCCCTTCCCAGCACCTGCCTGATTAATTTTATAGAGTTTGTCCTTTTTTGCAGTAGGGTTTCTACAGCCATACAATGTCACTTTGATGGAATCTAGTCTTATCAGCACAAACATCATAGAGACTAATCACTAACTGATTTAAGTCTTTCTTGGGTAAAGTCATATATGGTATTCTGTAATCTTTCTACATATTCTGTGTAAGACTTCTGAGTGACTGTTCTCCAGGTTTGAGTGTAGAACATCCCATGACACTATAAGTTTTTCCCAAACATCAGTGATGATGGTGTGTGATGGTCTTCTTAACTTCTAACTTATGTTACAGCCATTGGAAGGTTGTGGAGATGACGGAGAGCAGTAAGATGTAGAGATTGTGGAAGTACAAACTGTAGTCATTACTTCTATCCACTAGGATTTTCTTATTTCTGATATAATTAGCCCTCTTTTAAGTATAATGCACTGTGCTCAATACATCTTTGCCTTAAGCTGTGTGGAGTGATTGTTTGGCTTAAGGGTTTTTTTTTTCTCTCTATTCTTGATCTACTGAATAATTGGTTCTAAATTCATATCTTTGCCTGAGCATCTTTCAGTTGAATGTTGGACTATGCTAGTTTTTCATCATTACTTGTGTTTGTCACATCTTGAATTATACTGCTGTAATTTAGGGGGATAACTTTTAACATCTTGTGTTTCCATCTTTTCAGTATTTTCATTTTTCAGCAACACATGCTCTTCAGGATAATGTGTCAGCATTTCCATAGCTCTGTCTGGGAAATGTACAATGTTGTTCTCATGGAATTTTTTAAGTCATCTTACTTGTGGCCTTCCTTGTTGCAAGAATTTACCAACCACTTCAGTGCTGCATAATCTATCCATATAAACATTTGCACCCGTGGGTAAGAATGGAAATAACTTGGGGCTTGAATAATACTTAGCAGTTCTTTTTGAGTTCTATAGTAATCTCTTTCAGCAGCATTCATCACGTTTTTTTCTGTATTGTGCTTGTGATGAAATTTCATCCACTACAAATTCATTGGCATCAGTGCCTAAAATTAGTGGGTCTTCTAGAGTTGGTCGTGCTAATGCAAGAATAGTGTTCAGTTCCTTCTTCAGTTTGTTAAATGCTTGTTCACAGTCAGTTGTCCAACAAAACTTGTTTCGTTTCTGAAGTAATTTGTGTGGAGGATGAGTTATATCATAAAATGGTTTTACAGAAATATGACAGTGAGAGCACACTCCAAGAAATCTTATCTCATGCAGGTTCATTGGTGTAGACCAATTCCGGATAGAAGCATTCTTCCATGGATCTGTATAAATTCTTTCTCTTCTGTTATATGTCCTAGGAAGATCACCTGTTGAGGGAATAATTCACATTTTTGGGATTCAGCATAAGGTTCTCTTTCCTCAAATGATCCAGAACTTTCCTCAGTCCATCATCATGAATCACTATTGCAAAAAACCCTAATAAAACGTTCGGACAAAAAGCAACTTAAACAATAAAGATTCAGTTTAAACAACCCTTTAAAACCTTTATTCTTGACTGCTAAGGCTGTACACACACAAAAAGGCAGAAAAACATACATGTTAGACTTGCAAGGAAAAGAAAATCAGTTCAAAATGGCTTGTTTGTAATTCTTATTGTCTTTCAAGCCTAAAAAACAAACGGCTTGGTATATTGCACCCAAACCTTTTGTAGAATATTAAATAAGGTATTGTGAAAGGTCGTAGGGGTATTGAAAAGTCGATTTGTTTCTTGTATATGTTACATAAGCTAAAAAAGAACACAATTCTAGTGTAAATGATGTTATCATTATCCCTTGAAGTTAGCTTTCTCACAAACATCCTGTGTTCTTTTAAAAAGCTTAAGTACAGGATGAAACAGGAATAACCAGCCAATAATAGGTGAACATTAGCTGACTATAACATGTAGATACTCAATGCTTTGTACGCTATAGAATCGGTGTCTTTAAGGAGCCAACCCCTATATTATGTACGAAGTTATGGAGTAAAACAAAAATCAATACACATATTATGAAATTTTATTTCACACATTGGTCGAACAATTACTTTAAAAGACGTGAAAGTTTTTTAAAGCAGTGTGTAGATGTATATGTTTTATTTGAAAAGGCTGCTTTCTTACTGGGAAACTTTTATACATTTAGTGTGTGTGTGTTTGTGGGGGGGGGG
>NW_013667081.1:19243-21623 GCF_000517525.1 Limulus polyphemus
AGTGTATCGTAAAGTTGTATTCGGAAAGAATAAACCAGTTTTATTAAGTAAGGACTTGTGTCGTCAAAGTTTCAGTCGGAACGAAGTTACGGAAAGTTAATTAACAAACGGAGACGTAACAATATTTTACATTTTGAACTAATGTGATAAAGTAGTTAATGTCTAAAGTAAACCATTATGAATTGTATCAGCTTGCTACTACATTAAAAAGTAAGCAAACAAGGCTGGAAATATTGTAGGCATTATTTATTTAAACTACAAACTCCTATTTTGGCTCCTTGCTGTTACCTAGAATTACCTTTGGTACAGTCAAAAACAGGGATTTGTAATTTGAGTAAATAATGTCTACAGTACCTTCAGCCTTGTTTGCTTACTTTTTTTTTGGATCCCAATTTGCAGGTTTTTAAATTCCCAATTTGTTATTTATCTTGTATGCATTATAAAAGCTCCTCCTGTATGAAATTATATCACCCAAATAAATAAGTACAACTTTCCAAGATCATTCAGACAGAGAACACTCCATTGAATGTTGGAATATCACAAGTGCATTACACAATCCAAATGTTAACACAACAAGTTGCCAAAATCCATTTCTGCCATAAAGGCTGTCTTATCCCTACTTGCTTCGTCGACTTTCGCTTGCCCATATCACTCTTAAGACCCTATGTTGAAATAAATTTTGATCCAAATGGAGCATCGAAAGAAGTCAGTCTTTGGAAGTGGGTAGACATCCTTTTTTGTGACTTCATTCACCTTCTGGTAGTCCATGCAAAACTCTGTAGATCCATCCTTCTTTACAGTTACAATAGGTGATGACTTGGTTCTATCTCTCCTAACTCCTTCATGGATTATTTCGAAAGCCTCAGACTGTTTTACAAGTGAGAATTGTTTCGCAAACTGATGCCTTGGAGCTATATCTCCAATATCAATCTTGTGAGATATTTGATTGATCTAAATAACGAGTCCACTGGAGAAGGTGTTTTGATATTCCATGAGAAATTATGTAATCTATGTCATTGATCAGCTGTAAGGCCCCCACGGCCCTAATCATGCAGCTCTTGTAAGTGAGGTGGTAAGCTGTCCTGATGTAAGGATTTGACACCAGACTTCATACATGAGTATTATTCCTTGGCACTTCTGTATAATGTTAAAATAATATATAACACAACATTAAATACATTTTCATTAAGGCCAGTCAATGACCTCTAAAAGTTTACATCTTTTGACGTTGCAACATCATCTTCAGTAGTGAGTTGCAAAACATAATCGTGTCTTATTTATCTTTTTTTTTGTTACATAGGTCATGTGACCTATGCACAGGTTTACAATTCCCGTATGAATGTTTTTAGAGAAGGTCACCACAACTCACTCCTGGACATAACTTTGCAGTATTGAAACATGCCGAATCAACTTTTCAGAGGTTGTAGATTGGCCTTAAATAATATGTTTTTAATATACCTGCTTTTAATATTTTGTATGTTACATCTCTGTATGTTCGTTTGTTAGTTTTCTTTACTACCACACTTGACTTAATTGTCTGTCTCTATCTCCGCCTGTCAGCAACTATAGTTCCCATCTCTGTTTCTGCTATCCTCGGTTCCCACCGACCGTAACTACTGTCCTTGGTTCCCCACTCTCCCTCTCTCCTTTGTTTAGTGCACTTATATACGATAATAGTGCCCGCGTAATATCTTCGAGAATCTTCTAGACACTGATCACGTGCTACCAGCGTCACTTGACTTCCGCTGTTGTAACACAAACGTGTGCATAGCATGCACTAGCGTTTTTCACGAACCTTCTAGATACTCATTACGTGTTACCAACGTCACGTGACTTCCGCTGTCGTAACACTGCCTCTTCCTTCCTTAACTCCGAGATGTCCTCCTGTTAAACTATCATGGGATTGACGCAGCACAACTTCCCGTAACTTTCTCGGTATAACTGTTTGCCAGGTCGTCATTTTCCCATCTGCAGTTTCCCATCTCTGGAGAAGAATACCATCTTCAAGCTTCAACTGGTCCCATTGTGCCCAATAGTTCTTTGTCACAGGGCTTAAGCTAGACACCTTCTCTTAAGCAGGGTACAAAACACTTGCTTGTAGAAAATCAATTATTGGCTTCAAATATTGGTCTTTCTCCTGTTCTTCTTTAACATCTATACTTGGTTCCAATTCACCATCATCAACTCCTTCAGTCAATTTGACTTCAGCTTGATGGCACCTTGTTAGTTCAACCTCTCTTTTGCAGCAACGTCTGCAGTCATTTTTGCAGGGTCTTCGGCTCAGTCCGTCGGCATTTCCATGAGATTTTCATTCTCTACATTCAATATTCATAATTATACTGGTCTATCTTTCCGATTCAACGTGCCAGTTGTCCCTCAG
>NW_013667081.1:22421-23698 GCF_000517525.1 Limulus polyphemus
CAAGCATTGGGCCTTCCTTTGTGATGTTCTGTTATCCTACCCCCAAATTTTCTTCTCTGACATAGGGGTATTGTAGTTGACTTAAGTACTGTGACATGCAAATCAACAGATGTAGCAGCACTTACTGGAATTTGGGCTTTGTTTTTCCAATCGTCATTTTATCGAAGTTAACTACACACTTCCTCGGTAGTAAGTAGTCCAACTCTAATATGCATTCGTCTTCAATGTCAGCCAAGTATACTTTCTGTCTGTCCTTCATGCCCATGAGCTCAATAGTTACCAAAACTGGTCCCCACAACCTTGCATAATATCCTGTCACACCACAAAGCTTCTGTATGGCTTCTGGTACCCCTTTGTGATCTAGCACCTTGATACTCACAAGGGTTTGCTGAGATGCAGAATCTATGACAAAGTTGCACTGTTGGCTATCAAGCTTTCCTGTCACATAGACACTATGTGTGCTTGCCATTTTACACTTAGCTGTTGGGACTTTCACAATGGGGGTTGGTGGGCATCCCTCAACACCAACCACTACTGGTTTCCTTAAGGCTGACTTATTGATAATATTCTTCTTACACTGACTCCTCATATGTCCTTACTCTCCACAGTTCCATCAACCGTTCTGGGTAGCAGCCTTTCCTGCCATGACATCTTCCCTGTGTTGAAGTTTCTGGCATTGAGCTCTCTTGTGCCTTGGTTTGTTACAGTGCCAGCAAAGTCCCTCAAACTTCTCTAAAAGCTGACCTTTTCTGGTCTTGAATCCTGATGACTGTACCAACCTTGGCACTCTTGCAGGCTCTCCCCTTTAGCATGGACTCTCGTCCTAAACCTATCCCTGTAGACTTCAGACTAATTTTGGGTTCCATATCTGAGTTATAGAGCAGCTACCAGTGCCCTATAGTTGTGCCGGTCATCTGCTGACAATTGTCCAAGTATCTCCAGTGGTTGTCCTTTCAAGCTCGTTGCCAGATACACTGCCTTCTGCTCTTCTGTCCATCCATTTATCTCTGCCAGGAGATCAAATTGTGCTCTATATGCTTCCCATGGTGCCTTCCCATCGAATTCCTGTGGCTTCCTTCGTACAAGATCACCCCTATCGTATCTGGTATGTGACTTCTAACAGGACTGAAAATGTCTATATTAGGGTTTAGCTGCTGGGTCTGGAAGGGGCTTTCCGTTGTCTGGGTCTGATTAAGTCGATGGTTAATGTATCCTCCTTGTATAAAAGACGATAAATCATCTTTTAATATATTTACTTCGCTTTGAAATTTACTAAT
>NW_013667081.1:24629-25276 GCF_000517525.1 Limulus polyphemus
ACCGGAATTTGGCCTTTGTTGTTCCCAAACGTCATTTTATCAAAATTAACTACACACTTCCTCGGTAGTAAGTAGTCCAACCCTAATATGCATTCGTCTTCAATGTCAGCCAAGTATATGTCGTGTCTGTCCTTTATGCCCATGAGCTCAATAGTTACCCACACTGGTCCCCACAACCTTGCATAATGTCCTGTCACAACACAGAGCTTCTGTATGGTTTCTGGTACTCCTTTGTGATCTAGCACCTTGATACTCACAAGGGTTTGCTGAGATGCAGAATCTATGACAAAGTTGCACTTTTGGCCATCCAGCTTTTCTGTCACGTAGACACTATGTGTGCTTCCCATTTTACACTTAGCTGTTGGGACTTTCACAATGGGGGTTGGTAGGCATCCCTGAACACAAACCACTACAGGTTTCCCCGAGTCTGACTTATTGGCAGTATTATTCTTACACTGAATCTTCATATGTCCTTGCTCTCCACAGTTCCAACAAACTTTTTGGATAGCAGCCTTTCCTGTCATGGCATCTTACCCGGTGTTGAAGTTTCCGGCATTGAGCTTTTTTGGCCTTGGTTTGTTACAGTGCCAGCAAAGTCCCTCAAGAGCTCTGGCCATTGCTTCCTGCATAGTAGAGGGGTGTGCTTG
>NW_013667081.1:25286-29522 GCF_000517525.1 Limulus polyphemus
AGTTATTTCTCTTCAATCTATCTCCGGCTTACATACTAAAAAAGAGGACGTCTAGCAAATGCTAGGACATTCGTGAGGTTGCCCAATAAGACACGATCCTTCTAGAAACTCCAGCGCGCATGCTCCCAACGTCGCGTGACTTCCGCTGTTGTAACACTATTTTGAAACTAAAACTTGGATTAAATAGATATTTTGAAATATTTACTTACTAACTAAGGCGAAAGAAAACACATGGTATGTTCTATGTCACATAGGTAGATACATACTTTGTTTTAATTTTGGTGTAATATGCATTAGTAGCATGACAATGAATTAATCATTTCACAAGAAACATCCAGATAGGGTAATTGGGCTAGTCTTTCCATACTTTCAACAAGTTTAGTTGAGGTCTCAGCCTCCCTTCTTAGTCTGCTCTTAAGCTTTGCTTAGGAACTTCCCTCTGATGTAACGCTCCATATCTATTTGATAAGGTGGCCAAGTATTCCTGATACTTATTACAGCTCTGTTGGAAAGTTGCTTAAATGTTATTCAACTTAGTCCTTTTAAATAAGCAGCAAGAAAAATAGCTTGATATTCACTTTTCCATTCAATGACTTTTGACTTTATTTAAAAGTATGACTGATATTCCTCCCACAATACCTTTCTGTCATGTAAAGTTGTTAGTTTATTGAGCAGTGTTGTTGAAATGACCTGCTCTTGCTCCGTCCCTTTCCCATGACTCAGTAGTTAGTGTAATGGCTAATAAGGCTAAAAGTTGGGACTTGATACCCGTGGTGGGCAGAGTGCAGACTGCCCAAATTATAGCTTTTACATTTAAAATACTCTGTAATTTGATGAAGAAATAGGTAGTTGAAGTGGTTCAGGAAATTTTAGCAGTCATAGATGGCACATCTAACAGAAATTTCACTTACTTGCTAATTTTTTATCTCTGTTTCTTCAAACACAATATTCACAGCACTCAACTAATTAATTGGCTGATAGTACAAAACTGATTAAATCATGCATTGATTACTCATGAAATAAACTCGCCAACTCACATTATATATATATATATACATGTATATATACGTTTCAAGAAAATTGCTTCTTAGACATTGAAGAAAGTTACAGGCATTCATGCCATGCCTATTATGTCAAACTTTCTTCTGGCAAGACAACAGTAAAAACTTTTAAATTCGTCTTGATTAAAAAATAGCAAATACAATGATCAGTAATTACACCAAATTACTAATAATGAAAATCAGATTTCTTTTTTCATCGTGTGTGGATCACACAGTGAAAAGTAAAATACATAATGTTACGACAGTCACGTGACGCTGGTAACACGTGATGAATTTCTCGAATGATCATGAATTGCCGGGGAAGACCGAGTTTGTTCGAGACGCCCTCTTTTTTTTAATATATAAGCCTTGCAGAGAAAGCCTGCGAAAATAAATGTATGATAAAGCTAAAGTTCCTCGGTAAGAATTTCTACCGTAAATTAACAAACAAGCAGATACGTAACAATCATCATATCTTTAAATAGTACTAACTGAAGCATATCTGTACTTTTTATTTATAAAGCTGGTCTTTTAAATAACGTCCTTTGCTTTTTACAGGTTCCTCTTGATCTTGGCTAGTTCTGAATAAGTCTGGTGAAGCTCTGAGTTTGCCTTGAACTGGTCAGTTCTTGTGATTATAGTCTTAATTCTGGCATTTGACATATGTCTCTCTACAATTTGCCACCTAGGCCTGTAAGTGATGCTTGATTCTCGTGGTTTAATAAAAAGTGTAGTGTGATTGGATTGATGTTAACACTATTAGAAATTCTAGGTGGTATTCAGGATTAGTTCTCAGTACAGAAAGTACATTGATGATCCAGCATCGAAGATTATTGCCACCCAAAATGAAGACCCTTCCTCGTGTTTTTAATGTCTTGCAGAGTTGAATTCCAAGAAGATATTCGTTTTCTTGAGTTTGGGAATATAATAATTCCACTGTAGGTGGCCAAAGAGTATCATTTTGATGGTTGCACATTTCTCCACAAACATCAAAGGTAATTCAGGGGTGGTGGTGGTAGTGCTTCTTCATCTTCTGTCAAAAAAGAAGCAATTGATGGTGATGGCTTTAACTACACAGCATATACGTATGGCTTAAGAATGGAAAGCGTGAGCTTCTTTAGATAGTCCTAGGAAAAGTTGGTGGTAATGTGAGAGTCTACCAGTTCATGGACTTTAGAATAAGGCTTAAATCATTCTGCCATTGTGACCAGGGGTCATGGGAAAACCTGATGTTGTACATAGTCCAGGGAGGGGTTAGCCATGGCAATTTGTTATTTTGTGGCTCATGAGGGAATATCTGATGTTCTTCTGAACATAAGGGTCTCCAAGAACACCTGCTACACCATATTTCTTGATAATTAGGTATTTCAGCATCTCAGACTGGTCCTGAACAAGGCTCCCTGAGAGAAAGACTGCCCATGCAGGTCCATGTGTGTGACTTTATATATTTATAGCCTTTCTATGATATTTATGTCATATCAAAAGCTTTTATTTGATCGAGTTTGTCAGCTCAGTTTGGAATATTAAGTTTATGTTCTCGACAAAGTAATAAGAGATGCGCCATAAGTTGTGTTGAAGGCGAGAACTTGCGTTTATTAATGAGCATTATTTCAGCTAATCATAAAAACATTTCGACAATAGTTTTCAGAATAATAATAATAATAACTTACATACAAACATGAATAATATGTAATAATTATTTTTGAATGTTCGTTTGATTTGTTTGTTTTGTAGTTAAGCGCAAAGCTACACAAAGAACTATCTGTGCTCTGCCCACCATGGGTATCGAAACCCGGTTTCTAGCGTTGTAAGTCCGCAGACATACCGATGTGCCACTGGGGGCAATGTTCGTTTAATGGATTTTTATGGAGATACATATATATGAAAATCATACTTTGGGAACAAATAATTGAGTTATTTTAATTTTAAAAACATTACTCCTGACATAAAAAAAGAACAAAGTAACGTTTTAAGTATATGCATTTCCCTGGATGTTGTGTTTAAAATAATTACATTATTATAATCGACATTAAATATAATATTTGGTGTATTAATAATGGTTGGAGACGGCTTGAATGGGTAATGAAGAAAAACTTCAATATAAGTTTAACATAACAGCAAATGTACAATGTACAATACATGATGATGACAAAACCTTGTCGAAACGTTGTACACTTGCTGTTAAACTTATATTAAAGTTTTTCTTCATTACCCATTCAAACAGTCTCCAAGCATTATAAAGAAATATATGGTAATCGGCAGCACCCAAATAACTGAAGTGGCTACTCTTTAATCATACAGTGGGGTCAGTTTTCTACTCTTATAACACACCCACAGCTAAAAGTATGACTCAAATGTTGTATAATAAATTGTGACACTTTTACATCTCTGATGTTTTATTTTATTCATGGAAGATCTGATATACAAACCATACACTTTCTAGTTTACCAGAAATCTCTCTCTGTTAGTCTGTATTAACTTTCAGGTCAGAAATTAAATGAACAAAAACAAAACTAAAACTACATTTTCTTGCTTTCAACCTCTTCCATAGAATTTTGTTTAGTAAACACTAATACAATCTTAATCAGTGATAATTAAGAATTGATTTTCACTTACATTAGTAGTTATCTGGAACTCACTGTATGTGGTGTATATTATTTGGAAAGAGTTCAAGGATCAGAAAAGAACTGGAAATAGCCTCTGCAGATTAGGAGGCATTACTCTCATGGTAGCCATGCCCTTCCTAACACAATTTCTGTGAGAGATCACTTCAAACTGGCCTTTATAGAGAAAACAGTCTGCAGTGAAAGGTGTAGTGGCAACTCCACCAACAAATAGTGCAGCTCAGGTGCCTCCAAAACAGTGGACTACTCAAACTGGAAGATTAACAACCAGCCACCTCCACATGATGGAAATGAAAGGCAACCACAAGGATCTCCAGTGAGTGGGCAGGGCTGTGCTGATCCTCCCATGGGTGCATGCTGCATCAAGGTCCATTCACAAGATATATGCCAATAGGGACGTGCTGTCATAAGGAGAATACATTACCATATGGTCTGCCCATGTGATATATACCACAGCCATGACCCATTGAACCTGAATCTCATCCAGAATTGGAGGAGTGAAGCATCTGCTTCTCATATGGACTTCTTGGGCACAGGCAATGAAAATGCCTGAACTTAGTAACACAGCAAAG
>NW_013667081.1:30522-37088 GCF_000517525.1 Limulus polyphemus
CCATAGAATTTTGTTTAGTAAACACTAATACAATCTTAATCAGTGATAATTAAGAATTGATTTTCACTTACATTAGTAGTTATCTGGAACTCACTGTATGTGGTGTATATTGTTTGGAGAGAGAAAATGCATCACTGTGAACAACCAATTCTGTTATTTTTACTAATTTCATAAAAAGCTTCATATAAACATATTTCAATCTTAAGAAGCTGAATTTAAATGTGAGCATAAAAAATAACTACTATATTTTACACCATCTGTTTCACATTTTTATCATCTACTTACATGTATATACAGCAACTCATCAGTAGAAATATATTATCTTCTCTTTCAAACAAGACATCAACAACAAAAAGACTTTTCTTTAAAAAAAAATTTGAGTGTTTATAAAATTTAAGGTGACTAAAACTTTAGTAAATACTATAAAAATACAAAATTTTGCTTTAAAAAATACTGAATATGCATAGTTTGAATGGACATTTTTGTTATGCAATTATGTCACAATAAAAATTTTGATTAGTTTACATTTTTGGGAAAATTACTTGTAAGCATTTCTGCAGTACTGCATGATGCTAGTGTTAGGTTGCAGAAATCACACTTCTAATGGAAAGTTTACTATCTTCACCATACCACTACTAAACTGTAGGTATATATATATATATATATATAATACAAATACTAGTAATTCATAATTGAAAACTTGGAAAACATACACTAGTAGTGTTGTGTTTATACAATTATATAAATTTCATTTCTTTAAGTAATGAGCAAATAGCTGATTTTTTTAATGATTAAATGTTATTCTATACATGGTTTGTACACATTCTGCCAATCAAAAAAAATATTGTATACTATATACGTTTGAATACCTTTAATTGTTAAACACTAAAAAAATTTGTAGTTCAATAATAATGCTTGTCTTTAGAATAACAATTTCATAACTCAACATTTATAAATTCAATTTAGGAAAAAAGACTTAAATGATGATACTTGTGTGCCTTTTTTACATATATTTTAAAGAGGAAAAAGAAAACTAATTTCTAACAGAGGATGAAAAAGCTGGTAAACTAGATAGACCAACTACATCACCAAGACCACTGATTCTCTCAATAACTTATGAACACTGTACGTAAGAGAATTTGAAGAGTATATTATTCTACTTGACAGAAACACTTCATATATGAATACATATTTTCAAAATTTCAGAATTTTGTCTTAGATTAATATTATTAACTGACCATAGGGCCATGATGAGCAACTTTACAAAAGGCCACTCAATTCAAAAGATTAGGAAAACTAGTATAAAGCTGCCTTTAAGTAGAAAAGGATTATCTATCACAAAAATTAATTCTGAAAAATCATTTTTTTGAACAAGAATATATCTCACTATAAAGGATTCTATGAGATTTACATGAATCAAGGGCTTTAAACTTCACCAAACAAATTGACTTTACAAAAATCTACCAAAGTTCATTGACAATAAATATTTCCTTTTAAAACTGGAAGACTACTTCATTTTCACATCGAAAAAAACCAAACTACTGTGTGGTACTCAGTAACTGGAAGTTTACACAAGAACTATTAAGTAGTTGGTTTTAGTTATTTTCAGACTTCCAATCAACACAAGAAATTTTGTTTAGGTTGCTTATAAGATTGTTTTTGTTGTTGTTTTCAAGCTATTTTCACCACTTTTTTTACACTTCCCAAAGGTTGTTAAATTTATATATAAAAAAATTTAAGATCCCTATATTTCAACTGTTTTATTAGTCAACAGCTTGCTGTAAGTAATTTTATTTTTTATTGAAGCAAAAAGTTCTGAAAGAAATTTAATTTGCTTTAAAAATAAAGTTGTTTTTATTACATTTGTTATATTTTACTGAGTTACACCATACATTCCACAATATTTACTCAATTCAAACATGAACAAGCTCTTAAACCAAACTTTTACAACAAAACACATTGAAGATTTTCTTTAGAGCTCACAAAATATTGCATGTAAAAATCCTGTCAAACAAAACATGTTGCATCCAAGTAAGCCAACAAAAGTCTTATAAAATCTACAATTTTTCTTTCAATCTTTTTTGTGACTTTCTTTCTTCTTTAATCTAATCTGTGAAAGACAAAATGGTAGTTTATTATAAAAACTACAGTTGAAAAAAAATCTACAATCATTTTCTTTTAACTTCTACAGCAAAAACAAAGCACGTATACAAAATTATTTTATGATCAAAGGACAATCATAAAGTTCATATACTTACAATTTTGTGTTAACTTTCATAAAAAAGCAATTTCATCATAAAATGAATTTGGAATAAATTATGTGCAAATTATTGATTACAAAAATAAACACAAAATAAAACTATTTAATACATACAGAACACACTTTTCTAAAAACATCACATTAACAAAAGATGATGATTCAAAATTCAGCAACTGATATAATAAATCATGTTAACAAATTAACTAGTTATAAAAATAATGTAATGTAAATAATTATTATTTTTACTTATTGTCACGATTGTAAGAACTTAAAATATAATTAATACACCACTGTTTTCTGGAAAAGTCACTACCACAGTTTCACTGTAACTTATTTAGAATATTAGTTTAAAATTGTATGAAGTTACGTCAATCCATTGAACAGTATACAAAACTAATAATAGTAAACCTTGACTGATTATAATACACACGCATATTTAACAAAAACACATGCTATAAACCTCCTTGCAAACATACATTAATAAAATATGAGATATTCAAAATAATATAATACACAATACAGCTAAGAACACAAATACATATGAACACTGAATAACAAGTGAATTAATCTATACCTTTCATTTTGCTCCTCAGTTGTCTTGAGAAACTTGGCCGTCCTTTTGGGTTGAAAAACCTTTCCATTACTATAATGAAAAGAACTTGGACAAGGCTGATGAATCACTGTTTCAGAACCTTCAGTAGCATCACTAAAAATCAAATTTTGGCAAGGCAAACTTGCCCATTCATTGCAGGCAATAGGCTCACACCCAGAAGGATTGAGTTCTTTACATACCAAAAAGTTCTTTATAGGCTGACAAGTGGTAAAAGTTGTACTTTCTTTTGTAACAGAGTACCTCTCATGCATACTTAATTCTTCTAAACTAGACTCCACATCACTGTAGCTATTATTTCTTCCATTTAGCAACACTATTTCAGGTACCCTTGGTGAGCAGGGGACACCACAGTAACAACCTGAATCATCAGAGTGGTAAGATGATGGCCTCTTCCTTCCCAGAACCCCTCGACTAGAATCTTTCTCAAAACTAAGGCAGTTCTCCACCTTCTCCTTTTTTTCAAAGCAACAAGAAAACTTGTCACTGACATTCCATAATCCATCCAATTTGAGGTTTGTGCAGGAACTATGTACTTTGGCACTGGAAAAAACTTGACTGTGCTGCAAAAATGGCAATAAAGTGGAACCTACAGTGAATGATACTAAACCAACATTATCTTTTTCTTCCTCACCTTGCTTGCAACTTAATGAGTTATTATGGACGGAACTTGGTATTACCAGTGTGTTCTCATCTGGTGGTTCCGAATAAAGGGAGTTTGGAGATTCAGGCAGAGAAATATCTGACATACAACTGTAAATTTGTGTCAGTCTCTGCTGCAATAACGTTGGAGAAGGAGCTTGAGAGTGTACAGAAAGTCTTTGAAGACCTATGGACTGAGTTATTTTTGGCAGAGGCAAAGATTCCTCAGGACTGATAGGACTGCCAGGAGGAGTTGGTGCTCCTGAAGGAGAGGGAAGGTCATAAGAACAGCTAGGTGACAAGAATATTGACTGTTCCACAATCTTCTTTTGTCCCTTGAAAAGGAAATGGGTATTGAAGGGATTCTGTGAGCTGCTGTTGGGCTTGTAATGGGGGTCATCCTTTGACATTACATCTCCAATATCTTTTGGAGTAACTGCTGGAGCAGCAGTTGAGGACCTGACCTTACGAGGAGTTTCAACTGGCATCAGCTGTTGGTTATCTTCACACCAGCTTCTCCGGTTAATGACTAAATGAAATATCACAAACTATTAATATGAAGTGTGTTGAAATGTAAAAACAAGTCTCCTTTTTATATAACAATGTCCACATACTCTTCCTATACAGTCATGTGTGAAGGAGGGTGGGTGGGGGTGACAGCATTAAAACTATAAAACAATTTTTTGACCAATGATTTCTAGGTAAATTTAAATGGTATATTATCAAACTGTTTTTACTCATTAAAAAAAATTTAAATATAGAACTTTGTTGAATTGTACAAAGACAGAGAAAGTTATAAGGTTTTATTCATATTGTAATAACCTGTTTCATTAACAAAAAATTGCTTAAATATGTCCATCACTACAAATCAGACCTCAAAATAGTGTGTATATATGTAGATGGGTCAGGATCAACCGTCCCATGAGTGATCTCAGTTTGTCTCGCTACTGAAAAGTCATTTTATATTTTCTGTAACAACTCTAGTTTGTAATGTATGTTCTTGTAGTCTACTTACATAACAGTTGCTTTTAATAAAACTGTCTTTATCAAGTCAATATCAAACAGGTTTCAGCAAGGTACCAAAATGTACAACTTGTTCCTTATTCTAAGCCATACAATAAATAGCTTATGCTTTTAAAGACATTTGTTAAATATAGACTTGTTCACTGGTAAACCAACAGAAAAACTCCTAACATTTAAAAAAGCAGTAATTCAGCATCTGATGTGATTAGTTATTAAAACTTGAGGTGGCTTTTTATTGAAACATAAACAAATATTAAAATAAAGTCAATAAAGAAAGAAAACTAAAGCATTAAATAGACACAAAAGAAATTGTATGAAGATAAGATTTCTTTTTAATTCCAAACATCTGTAGAAAAGAGGACCATATGCAGAATATTATTAAAAAACTAATAAAATATCTGCCATAGTACAGACTTTGTTGCCTGATGCAAGTTATGTTCCATTTGATCTTTATGTACTTTTACCTACATAATAAAATTCTTTTCTCTGAAAATTGGCAGAAAGCTATGAAATCCAGTTATTTATACATTTCTTCTGTTCTTTTTTCCTATGTATATTATGTGCTTTTATGAGAAATTCATTTTAATGACAATTTTGCTTTTTTTTAAAGGTTTTTATTAAGTTTCACACATCATCTGATACTTTCAAATATTCAATTTTCTTCTTCTTCTTCTTTTCCTTTCACCACAACTTGTAAAAACCATTCCCCATTAGAGAATTAACATGTATTAGATGAAGTATGTCTTTACATTGCCATAGTAGAGTGTATGTTGCCTGGTGTGAGTTACAAGTATGTTCATTTAGATCTTTATCTAGTTATACCAAAGAAATCTATAGTGTTTTACACGGATAAAAAAAAAGTACCAATCTCTTTTACTGTAAAACAGAGAGTTGTATGTTTGTCACGTTACATAGAAAATATGCAAAACGTCAGTTTTTCTAGCTGAAATTTCTCAATACTGATGTCATTTAGGAACCTTGCAAAGAACCAGCTAAGAAACTGATATGTGAGCAAGCTCACAGAAAAATAGAAGTACCTATTACAGGTACACAAACTAAATCAATAATTTAAGTTTACAGATATTTGTGCAGTAGTATAAAGCTCTAGGACAAACATTCAAACTGCTAAAGTTATACAAGTTTAAAAAATATCTTCAGTATTAAGAATATCCTAATGTTTGTAGGACTGTTTACATATAGATACATGTTTTTTGATCATGATGCATTTCTAAATTCAAAATATCTTAATTATTTTCTGCCCAATCATATCCATTTCTCAATGGTTTAAATATTTTTTTGATTTATTAATCATAAACCTTAAGCCTAACCTGTTCATAATATACCACTTGATCAATACTGATAGATAAAAACCTCTGATTATTTGCTAAGGTTTATCATATTTCTCAAAAAAATTCTGAAGATAAACATACTTTAAAAAGGGGCTAGAAATGATTTATTTTTCAATTTATAAAAGATGGTTCTAATTTTGCATTTTACTTTTTTGTATTCTTAAAAAAAAAGTATCAAAAAAGCGAGTTTGATCCCATAAAAAAATAGTGAAAATATTTACTTGTACATGCTATTGATCGGCTAAATTTACCAATGTATTGTACAATTTATAAAATGAAAGTCATTTTCATTTCAAATAAACTCTTTTCATTCATATCTTCTCAAATATTATACAATTTATACAATACTTTTAAATTCAAACACTTTCATTTAAGTTATAAAATAGCACTTTCTACAATAATATTTTTATTGTTCACAGTAGACTAAATCACCAAATTCACCTATTGTTCAAAGAAGTCTGAATAACCAAGTTAATTTATTGTTTACTGTAGGATAAATCACAACTTCATCTATTGTTCACAGAAGTCTGAATAACCAAATTAATGTATTGTTTACTGTAGATTAAATCATCAACTTCATCTACTGCTCACAGTAGACCAAATCACCAACTTCATCTACTGTTCCCAGAAATCTGAATAACCAAATTAATCTATTGTTTACTGTAGGACAAATCACCAACTT
>NW_013667081.1:37356-41482 GCF_000517525.1 Limulus polyphemus
CAGAAGTCTGAATAACCAAATTAATCTATTGTTTACTGTAGGATAAATCACCAACTTCATCTATTGTTCACAAAAGTCTGAATAACCAAATTAATCTATTGTTTACTGTAGGATAAATCACCAACTTCATCTACTGTTCCCAGAAGTCTGAATAACCAAATTAATCTATTGTTTACTGTAGATTAAATCATCAACTTCATCTACTGTTCACAGTACACCAAATCACCAACTTTATCTATTGCTCACAGTAGGCTAAATCATCAAACTCATTTATTCTTCACAGAAGTCTAAATATCCAAATTCATCTGTTGTTTACAGTAGTATAAATCATTAAATTCATCTATAACAGATCAAATTAAAGATAATGATTTTATTTTTTCCACCTGGTAACAGTTAGATTATATTTATAGCTGTGATTTGCTTTTTTCAGATATATTTCCCACTAACTGGTCAATGGCAGAGGTTAGTTTAACAATATTTAAGTGATTTGTTAATTTCACAATATCTGGAAAACTATCAAAATACTAAAAAATGTCATAAAATTTGGTTTCATTCTTACTTTGACAAATATTCTGAAGTCATTTATTATCATGTCAAATTTCTCATGCTCTTTATGAAATGGTAAATAGTTTTCCAAAATATAAATTAATCTGTAAGTACAAAACATAGTAGTTATTATAGATATCTTTGTAGGAAAAAAAGTTTTAAAACTTGCTATATAAACTCAGGGGGGCAAGTTTACTTGAAATGTTGAAAACTTCAATATGTTAATATCAACAAGTGAATACATCCAGGTAACAACTGCAATTTTACTGGCAATCGGCTAGTTCACCTTGTATATTCTATACACTGATATTTCCTGCCACTTGTAACCAGCACCTGCTCATTCTATGAAGCAAGAAAATGAGATACAATATTTAGCCCTTCTATGAAAATCAAAATTATAAATACTTAAATCATTCTACGTAGTTAATTGCTACTTTCTACTTTCTTTTTTTTTCATGTAAATTACAGATTGCTTTTTTAGGCCTACTAGTTTCTAATGGTTCACCAGTTTTAGGCATGTAAAATATTTAAAGATGTTTAACAATCATGAACTATTTAAGCTGATAAGCTCTGCTGAAGCATACAAAAATGCAAGATAGATAAAGCTATAACTCAAGAAAACCTACAGATAGCTTGGACACTTTTGTAGCTTTCTGTTTCATCTTCATCTCTTTCACTGGGAGAAGGGGCATGTTTAAATCGGTATGCTACTCCATTGAACTTTGGTTTTTCAGGAGAAACCATACCCTCTAATTCCTCAGCTATTACTCTGAATGATGGGCGATGTTTAGGATCAATCTAAATATATAAAATATACAATCTTTAACTCTAAATAGCAATAAAAATGCATTAATGTAAATTTATGTCTATTATGCTAATTTAATAAAACAAAAGACATAAAATGTATAACAAAATACAGATAGATTTTTATTTTAAATATACAAAAACTTCCAGATATTCAAAACTGTTCACACCAAAATTCCATTTCTTTCAATGAACTCGGAAGTAACTCTTATAACACTGAAAAATAAAATCAGCCTTCAAACAAAAATTCTGCATAGAATATACAAGTTTTGAATTCTTACCCTACAGCAGTGCAGTGCTAATTTTAAAAAACCAGGAGGACAGTCTGGACACATCTTGCTGAAAGCTTTATAGTCAACTCCAAAATTCTAGAAGATTGCCAAAGATAAATTAAAGACATGACACATAATAATTAAATCAAATACTAAATAATGTTATTTATTTTGTTTTTTCATCAATAATTATATCAGGCAAATATTTTTTCAGTTACATCTGTTGTACACTATCCAAAAGTTGTAGTACATCCAGTGTAATATATTATGTAACATGCAGATACTATTATGCATGTACTCCTTATCAATTAAGACCATTTTTATTTATGTGGTTATTATAAAAAAAATATTGAGTAATGGTGTACCATTTTCATTTTGTCTAATCAGACATGAAGTATCATTTCAACTTTGGAAAAATTTTTTTTTTTATGAGCAATTAGTAAAAATGTTGCATATATGTAGCACTACAAGAATAATAAGCATACACAACAGTATTATCTTAAATTATACACCTACTTCTAATAAATATTAAAACATGTCTCAGTTCTACTGTTATACATCAACAGCTTCACTTTGAAAAAAAATGTCTTTAGATAGACTAAGTAACTATAGTACATTATACCTCTTTGATTTACATAGAATACATATGAAAAACATTTAGGAAGTTGAGAAGAAGGTAATAAAATAGGGATTACCAATATCAATAATCTCTGAAAACAAGCTTATTTGAATTATTTGGTATTAGGTCAATTCAACATCATAATATTGTTCTTTAAAAAATCGTTAATATGAAATATTTTCATTATATTATAAAAATAAATGAATATCTTAAGAATACCTTAACTGTTGTGGCCTAGTGGTGCATGATCTGACAGACTAGAATATGATAACTTCAAAACACAAGCTTTTCATATATAATCCTTTGCACCCTCTGTTACCTCTTTTCTATGAAGCTTTAAGAACATGGAACTATAATTAAAAGGCTGATTTTCTTAAATCCAATAACTATAAAAAAAATATACTATTGCAATTTAGGGTTTTCCAGCACTTTAATTTTCACATATTAGAAATTAATATTTTTCACTTGAAGGTGAAATAAAAAATGTGATGTTTACCTCTACTATAAATGTTTACCTATCATCCTAGCTGTTTCCAAAGTTCAGACCTTTAAATTGGTTTCTCTGTTTACTCTCTACTACCATTTAATGCTTGGCATTACATGATCTGCAAAATCTCCTTTAGATGACAACAGAATGTAATTAATCATGTTTTATGCCCTCTATCAGAATAATGTCAGTCCAATTAGCTTTAATCACTTCTACTTCCTATAAATGAGTTGCTATTTCACCTTAAGTTATGGTGGAGGTAAGTTCTTGTTTTTCAAATCAAATGTGAAATAACCTACAAAACATTTTTGATTTATTTTTAATCAATGATAAATCAAAAACAAATTGTTACAACAAGAACATAATTCTATATTAATAACTTAAGTTTATTAATACCATTTTGTGAAAAAGTTAAAGAGTGCAAAAAAATATTCATGTTCTTAGTAATAATAATAATAAAATATTTCAATAACCTCAGTCCTTGGCAAGATGTCTGGGTCTGCTTCAATTCTGGCAATCAACTCACATAGAACGATACCATAAGAGAAGATATCGGCCTGTATAGAATAGAATAAAGACATGTTGAACAACTTTCTATACACTGATTGCAAGAACATCACAAATTAAGTGTAGAACTGATATTGTTATCATATTGATGTAAAGAGAAAAGATCAGAGACTTGGAGTACATATGTTAACATGTCTGTTCAGACTGGTAATATCACCATATTGGTGCACACAGAAAATATCAGAGAATTGAATTACATATGTTAACATGTCTGTTCAGACTGGTAATATCACCATATTGGTGTACAGAGAAAAAAATCAGAGAATTGAATTACATATGTTAACATGTCTGTTCAGACAGGTAATATCACCATATTGGTGCACACAGAAAATATCAGAGAATTGAATTACATATGTTAACATGTCTGTTCAGACTTGATATTATCACAGTGTTGGTGTACAGAGAAAATATCAGAGAATTGGAGTACAACTGTTAGTACATCTACTTAAACACTGATATTATCACAGTGTTGGTGTACAGAGAAAATATCAGAAACTTGGAGTACAACTGTTAGTACATCTACTTAAACACTGATATTATCACAGTGTTGGTGTACAGAGAAAATATCAGAAACTTGGAGTACAAATGCAAATAGGTATGTAACTATGGCTGATTACTACAAAATTTTAGACAACATAGCACAAAAAAAAGATGTGATAAAAAGCTAAAACAGTTCAAGTTCAACATTCAGTGGCAGACTGGCTAACAAAAGAACATTGTGAACTACCTTGTTCTGGGTAAAACAGTTCAAGTTCAACATTCAGTGGCAGACTGGCTAACAAAAGAACATTGTGAACTACCTTGTTCTGGGTACTACTTGCAGACTGGCTA
>NW_013667081.1:41867-45825 GCF_000517525.1 Limulus polyphemus
GCTAACAAAAGAACATTGTGAACTACCTTGTACTGGGTACTACTTGCAGACTGGCTAACAAAAGAACATTGTGAACTACCTTGTACTGGGTACTACTTGCAGACTGGCTAACAAAAGAACATTGTGAACTACCTTGTACTGGGTACTACTTGCAGACTGGCTAACAAAAGAACATTGTGAACTACCTTGTAATGGGTACTACTTGCAGACTGGCTAACAAAAGAACATTGTGAACTACCTTGTACTGGGTACTACTTGCATAACACACAGGGAGAGTAAAACTTATAAAAGTATAGATTCTTACAATTACATTGTTTCTTGATGGATAAGGGAATTACTGGAAAATTAGAGACTTCTCTTTGGAAAAGTAAGTCAGACTGAAAGGTTTACATGTCATGTAAAATTTCTTCAACATTTATGTCACATTTTTTCTTTAATTGTAAAACACTAACATAGTGTTCATGTTTTAAAACTACAGATTTTGGCTGAAGTCAATGATTTCAGTTGAATCCATACATCATTTCAGTTAAATAGTACTAAATAATCTTAGATTTAAAATGTTACTTGAGTATTATAAACTGCCATATGCATTATAACACTGTTACAACTTTGTGCAATCAAAACAACTGTTACTGCTTTAACATTCATTTGGAGAATATTCGAAAGAATTAAATTTTTTTTTATTAATCTTTGTACATGGTACTGGTGGCATAATTGAAACTTCCAGTCCAGTGATTATTACATTTATACAGGTAACCTAACTTGACACCATATAAATCATTGCAATTCGTCTTGTTCTTTGATGTATTAATAAAGCACATTCTAAAAAATATGTTTATTCTTATTCAGGTAAAACGTTAATTTCTTTGTTTTGTTTTAGCTCAAAGCCACACCCTGTCCACTGCAGGGAAATCAAAACCCAGATTTAAGCATTTTAAGTCTGTAAACATGCAACTGACTCACCAGAAGGCTAATTTCTTTGTACAGTAACATATTACTACAATGGGTATAATTTTTATTTATTTACAAATTTTCACTATTACATCTTAATAATTTTTATTGTAAAGTACTGAAGTAAAATTTTTAGTCCACATCAAATTTTCAACTGTATGTAAAAGTATAATGGCTAAAATCATTATCTTGTATTGTGGCAGTATGATTAAAAATTAATCTAGGACATGTGATCATGTTGTTGTTTGTTATTAAGCACAAAGCTACACAAAGGGCTATCTGTGCAGACATACCGCTGTGCCACTGGGAGGCAGCATGTGATGAACATGAGAGCTCCATATTCAAAAAATACCTATACATGTTGGAATAATTCTATAAAAAAAACTTGCAATATCTTATATCCACTTTTTAACCCCCTGCATAAAGTAAAATGTATCTTTTTTAGTACAGCTTATTTGTAGTAGTTTTGTAGACAAATGGTTCAGCTGACTATGAGAGTTTTTCAAACAATCTTATATTTTAGTATTTTTTTATTTAATAAATCTTACCTTTTCATTATACCATTCTCCTTTCAAACATTCTGGTGCCATCCAATAGGGAGAACCAACAACTGGAAGCCTGTGAGCCTGATCACTGAATGAAACAAAACAACTGATGACATGTTTTATAATTTGTGTTCATTTTAAATCTCAAGCTAAAATCAGCAGACATGAAATATAAGTTTACATTAATGTTCATAAAAAACTAAATCCATGCAATAACTAAAATCGAACAATTAAACTGCAAAAAAAAATATTATTTGGTAGACCAAAATTACATGTTATTTTATTAGCATCAAAAGTAAAATATTCATGTAATGTAACATTTTCAATATTGAAATTTATTATTGCATTGCACTACCTTGAAGAAACACAAATGTTTCAACAAACAAGGTATATGAAACATTAAAATGAATATTATAGCATCTTAAACCAGTTCAATGGAAAATGTTAAGTTACATTCAACAAAAAAAAGGGGGAAAAAGTTCAAAGTCGTTGAACAAATAGTACTTGAACATTCCAGATAAAAATAAAATACTATATGAAAGGACCACTACAAAATTTTAAACTATATAATTATAAGAACTTATGAGTGAAAGTAAAGAAGAAAGTAATAATACGTCAACCACTCTATATCTACTACATTTAGTGCTAGCGTAGACTTTTGCCCAATACCCTGATTCATCAGGAAAGAGAGCTTACACTTGTAACTTTTGAAACCAATATGTATTATCAGATTAATTAGTAGTTACTCTGCATCTACAATAAATTAAATATCTGTATACATATTTTAAAGGTTTCTTTTCTTTTTCATCAGACGAGAAATTTAAAAGTGAATCTGTGAAGTAAAAGGACTCAAAACCACATACAAATTAAATGTCTGTTAATGAAGAGGGGGGATAATAATCCTCTGATGAATAAACATTTTATCCATACAATTTTATAAGATCTTGGGTAATTGTGTGCATTTTGTACACTGTAAATTTTAAATTAAAATGAAATTTGTGGACTTTATATGTAACTAATAAGATAAACTTTTTAATATTAGTTACTTCATGAGAGATGTTTAACTGCCTAACATTCAAAAATTAATGGAGAAAATTCTGTAAATCAATTACCTTTTATTGAAACTAAATGATAAGAACTTTCAAAATTGTGCCTCTACTGCCAAATACTTTTCTTCTAATTAGATTTTTTTCCCCAATTGGGTCAGCAGTAAGTTATGAACTTACAACACTAAAATCCACAGATAGCCTATTATGTAGCTTTGCACTAAAACAAACCTAATCTAATTGGATTTTGACAGGAATTTATGTTTTTACATTATAGTAAAGGGCTTTTTAACTTAACACAATATGTTAAGTGAAAAAAAAGGAAATTACTTTGTTAATGTTGGTATATATAATATAGTACACACAAAGAAAAAAAGTAAACAAGGAAGAAAAATACACTGAGATAATGATATAAAAATTATAAGCAAATTCACTACATAGAATAAAAACATAAGCTTATAAGAAGTATATATTATATAAATCTTATTATAAAAGAAAATCTATATATTTCAGGAAAATAAATTAAAAGATATACCCCTCATAATCTGGTATTCTTTCAGCTAAACCAAAATCTCCTACAACAGCAGTCAAGTTGCAGTCTTCTTTCTTGATCAGTACATTCTACAAGGAAAGTTTTATTGTCATAAAATCAGTCTATAGAAAATTGAGTTATAATTGGTTAAAACCACCAAATCATATATTATGCCTCAAATCCCTTTTTGACTATTCTTATATTTGATTATCTATGAATATGATATTTTATATTACTGAATTCGATATGCCATTGATGTCAGCTGACATGGTCATTGTAAATGCTTGAACTAATACTAATACAGAAGCATTTTATGTTAATACAATAATAATTTGATAAACAATGATTTATAACCATAGTGAAAACAATTTTGTGTATAAAACATACACGTTTCAACAGAACATTGGTCTGTCTCCTGTAGGGCCCTGTGAGTAAGGCCAAGTATATCCACAGACAGCAAGAAAGGATACGGCTCAGTTCCTAAAATGTTTCAGCATATTACTGCCTTTAATGATAGACTCAGAATCAGGCTGTGCATTGTCTTGACTTGGGCTTAGAAGGTTCAACCCTTGAAACTGTCAAACAACTAGGTAAGGACCAGCAAGACAACTGTGAAATTTTCATTTATGAACTACATCACTGATTCAATGCAGTGGAAAATTAGGCAATCCATTAGGCAGAGTTCAAGGATCAGGAAAGGACTGGAAATATCTCTGCAGATTAGGAGGCATTACTCTCATGGTAGCCATGCCCTTCCTAACACAATTTCATAGACCCCTATGATTCAGGCAGTCATCCCTAATTTTTAAATTGTGGACCAAAGAAATAGATGGTAATCGGTAGCACCCAATAACTGAAGTGGCTACTCTTTAATCATACAGTGG
>NW_013667081.1:46715-62397 GCF_000517525.1 Limulus polyphemus
AAATTAGGCAATCCATTAGGCAGAGTTCAAGGATCAGGAAAGGACTGGAAATATCTCTGCAGATTAGGAGGCATTACTCTCATGGTAGCCATGCCCTTCCTAACACAATTTCTGTGAGTAGTCACTTCAAACTGGCCTTTAGAGAGAAAACAGTCTGCGGTGACAGGTGTAGTGGCAACTCCACCAACAAATGGTGCAGCTCAGGTGCCTCCAAAACAGTGGACTATTCAAATTGGAATGATGGAAATGAAAGGCAACCACAAGGATCTCCAGTGAGTGGGCAGGGCTGTGCTGATCCTCCCATGGGGGGTGCATGCTGCATCAAGGTCCATTCACAAGATATATGCCCATAGGGTACGTGCTGTCATAAGGAGAATACATTATCATATGGTCTGCCCATGTGATATATACCACAGCCATGACCCATTGAACCTGAACCTCATCCAGAATTGGAGGAGTGAAGCATCTGCTTCTCTTGTGGACTTCTTTGGCACAGGCAATGAAAATGCCTGAATTTAGTAACACAGCAAAGACAGTAGAACTATCAGATCCAGCTGAAAGCTCAGCAGCTGCCTGCCAACCTATCGTCAACATTTTGCTGAGCATCAGAGTAGGCAAAGGTATTGATACCAGCCACCAGAACAGGAGATCCGAGATGACCAGCAACAAGTGGTAGATACTGTGAAAAATGCTCCTGAAACCTCACAGAGCCAAAGCTGGGCTTAGCTACAAGCATGGGGGAAGCAACATAGATAGCTTGCACCAAAGAGTTTAGTGGTCAGGCCAGCTCTATCAGGGTTGGGTGTAACTTGGTGATCAGGGTGAGAAATTGAACTCCTGGCAGACACAGGGCAGGTGAAAACTCTAATAGAACTTGTGACTATTTAAGCTCTCCAAATGGCCAGTGAATAAAGCGTTCATTCAGGTGAATGGTAATAGACTATATGATAGAGGAGAGATACATTTTCTGCTTGGTCTAGATTGTGTCACTCACAGAATGAAAGCAATCATTTCCAATCTCAGGTCTAGAACAAGCATCTTCTGAATGGACATACTGTAGAACTAATCATCCGGTTTTGCCTGTGCAATGGGTAAATTAATGTTCCATGGGAATGCCATCGATTGCTGGCCAAGAACAACAGACTGCACAAGTGTATGTAGTGAAGGGAATAATTGTATTTCAATGTACAGAAGTGGTGTTCTTTGGCTTAGTCTAGACAAGATCAAATTTGCCACTACCATGTAACATGGTTATAGAAGCCACACATAAAATAAACTGTTTCCTGTCCAAAAAACAAGATGAATCAAGATTTATGAACTAAAAGTCTACTTACAAAGTTTAAACTTGTGTAACTACTGTACACCAATAAACTTTCAGAAAAAGATGGACTCTCTTGTTGGTTGTAGATTGAGCTTATCTTCCACAAATACTGATGAGAGATCTAGAGAGTACTAGGTGATATACTGCAGAGATCTCACCACTCAGCTATACTGAGGGAATGATTTTCACAAAACATCAAATGATGTTTTGCATCTTAAAATATACTCTACGTCTCTAAGAGCAAAGGGTCACAGTACCATTTCAATCATATGATCTTCCTAACTGTTGGTAATAGAGGGATAATTCCAGAATGTAATACATATATCACATTTCAATATCATTCAGTAGCTTGGAAAACAAGAAGTCCCACTTCTTTTCAATCCATTATCATACAGATAAGTGATTGTCCTCAATTATGTAATAGAGTAGCAGCTGCAAATGAAGACCATACATTCTACCAGGATTTACTACCAAGAGCTGAGAAAGCAAGGAACGCTATTTCCATTCAATTATTAGTTTTGCAAACTATGGATTGTCTTGCCCTTGAAGTCTGAGCAATAACTCTACAATGTAGTGCATACATTAGGTTCCCAATATTACTTGATGGCTCAGAAAGCAAGAAGTCATAACAACTTTTCAGTCAGAAGTCTACTAATTATCAGACCAGTCTAGTTTGTAATAATCAAGTGGAAATCCCACAATATAGTGCATACATTACAATGTGCATTGCCTGATAGTTTGGAAAGCAAGGAACTCCACTTCCATTGCAATCATCAGGCTCTCGACTTAGTGGTTGTCCCAGCTTTGATGATCAATCTCATCCATATTTATTGGAAGGTGAATGTTGGTATTTCTTTTGCTGGTTGTCACTTCCAGTTCTTGCAACTCCTCATCTGGTTTGTCACAGATTGCCAGGTAGGTATCCACAGCTTTCCCTCTATCATCAGGTGAGAAAATTATTTTTATTAAAGGATATTAATTCTGTTTTTCTCATTTTATTTGAGTTTTTGTATTAGTTTGCCCGCTCTTGAAGTGGATAGTGTAAATCTGAATTTTATTTCTTTAGTTTTACTTTTTGTTTTTGGGATTTGCATTTTCTTCACTAAAAAGTATTGCTATGTTTAGAGTTAAAGAGTATAGTGTACATTTCATTTTATTGAACATCTTATTCATCTAAAGTATAACTAAATAATTGTGATTTTGAGTATTGCAATGTTTAAGGGTCAAAGTTAAGAGTTTTTATTTTACTTTAATAACGTATTTTTACAGCATTTTGTCTTGTTGTAGTTTAGTGTAATTCTTTGTTATATGGTTTTGTCTTGTAGTTTAAAGTAATTCTTTGTTAAAGGGTTTGATTTGTGTCATTCATGTGGTGTGCAAGTGTTTTTAGGAAAAAAATTAAGGTGCTCCTTGACAATGTCACAATTTAAAAGGTGATTGCTTTTAAAGTTATGCTTAATTGTTGGATTGAGGACAAGCCTGAGTGAGAGAGAGAGATGGGAGGAAAAATATGATATTTGAGCATATCATATATTTTCTACCTGCTATAGCAATAGAGATTATCAAATTTCTCAGTTATTTAGTTCCATACTGTAATGAAAGCAACATATTGTCCAGAATGTCATTAAGATTATCATGTTCTTGTTACTTCATTTCTTTGTTCTCTATGTTAAATGACTAGCAAAAGTACCCGCTTTGCTCGGGTTATTAGATTGATATTCCAAACCCATTTTAAAATAAAGGCATAATTTATATACTTTTGTTGCTAAGCAACATGACATAAAAGCCATTGTTGGAATGCATTGTAACCAAAACACACTGGCTTTTCTATATATTAAAATTTGTTATATAAGGAACCACTTCTTTTCTGTGGTTTTTTGCTAGCTTGCTTCATAAAAAGATGTGCAAACACATAAGTAATAATACCAACGTGCACACCCTCAGGGTCTACTCGGTATGTGTGCAAGATTTCAAGTTTCAAGGTTCTTTCCTCTTTGAGCTATGGCGGTCACACACACAGACCCACTATTATCATAGAAGCATCTTCTGTTGGAACAGATCTTACAGTAATATGCAACATCCGGCTTAAAAAGATTGGCACTGTAATATCTTTTTCTGGTAGATTATGACGTTGACTTAAAGTAACAGCCAACTAATACTGTGAGGAAACAGAGGTAACGATGTGACAATATTGACTGGACAAAGAAAGCAAGTTAACCTGTTGAATTGTGGCATACTTACTTTAGCCAGTTCTACAAGGAAGTTATACAGTAAAACCTTACTTTTAAGATCCTCGATTTTAGTTTGGTGGAAGTCTATCCTGAGAGAAAGAAAGCTGTGGGACCAAGCACAGCCTAATAGAAGTGACTGTCTTTTCATGTACATAAGTACATATTGTGCATTTTCTTTGTCTGCATTATAACACAGAATTCTCATATTTTTCCACTTTGCCCAGTTTCATTATTTCACACACACTAGGAAGATATGTTATTTGATCAGAATCACTCTCCTTATTTCCTAAAAGAATCTGTCTATTTGATACTTGTTGGAAAACAAGCAGTTTTTACCTGAAAATATCACACTCATAAAGAAAATTCAAACATAACAGATACATAGTCTAAATTTTCTATTAAACATTATAACATGATGTGTTGAATTACCATTATTATAAATCCTCCTGTACTGATTATTGGCCCAATTGTTTGAAATTTGGTAGATAGATTTATTTTTCTTTATTTTTTCTGTATTATAAATAAAAATACAAGAACAATTTAATGTTTGTGATACTCCTTTGATAGCCGAGATCAATCATCCATTCCCTCATATGAGAAGTAGGCTAACACTATAGGTTTTGTTATAGTCTATAATAGGTTCCTAAAATTAGTATTTCTTAGCAGTTTTTCCCCACTGACAATGATTGAAATAAATGTCACTTATAAATACTTTTAAAGTTGATTATTCTGTTTAAAATGGGAAGACAACGTTAATGCACATTACTGAGTGGTAATTTATTCAGCTTTGTCTTGTTTCACTTAGTATAAAAATCAGGGTACAAGCATACTTTACATATGTGTTATACACATTAAGCTATATTGGTGTGGTAACTATCCAATAAAGGAAAACTTTCTGTCTGTGTATGCATCTCCTAAACTAGTTGACCGATCCAGACCAAACTTGGCAAGATTAGTAATCCAAAAGCAAAACAAATTCATATTAAATTTTTCTATATATTGAAAAAAAAATTATCGAATAACCCATATATAATTACTGCAGTAACCATCCCTAACTTAGCAGTGAAAAACTAGCTAGTTATCACCACTCTTGAGCCACTCATTTACCAAAGAACAGTGGGATTTGCTGTCACATTATAATGCTTCCATGGCTGAAAGGGTGAGCAAGTTTGGTGGGATTGGGATTCGAACCCACAACCTGCAGATTAAGAATCGAGCACCCTAACCACCTGGCCATGCCAGGCTAGTCGAGTTTGAAGAAAACTCACACCAGAATATATTTCTACAAGTCATACATTGGAAATAAAATGTTCAGCATTTTGGTTTGTTTCCCATAATAACCACAATATAAAGTAATAAAATATCCAGCTACAATGTGGAGATTAAAGATGTTGTTGCTGTTTAAGTTTCCCTCTCTTTTCTGATTCACACCATTTAACTTCCGGTTTATATTAGGGTTAGAATAAGTGCATAAACCTAAATTAGAGAATTATTTCATAACTGATGTATTTTTACAATATTTCTTACTTCTTGATGTAGAATATAATTTTCTGTGGAAGCAAAATTCAAGATTATTATTATATTTAATGCATTAAATGTACCAAATTCAGACATTAAAAATCTTAACCACATCTCTACTGTGAAATGGGCTGCTTTGAACAAGAAGTGACGCAATTGCTTTGCCATTTCTGCCAAGTTTCTCAACTCAGCTTCCACATTCCCTCGCTTCCGATCCACTTCCCCTGTCTCACAACAATCTTCTTGGAGAATAAACGCTACTGAAAATCCTCGCAGAGATTTTCTTCATTTTTAGCCAGTTTGCGCATGTTTTCATGAAAAGAAAGACGGAGAAGTGCAGTCTACTTTAAAATGTATTACAAGAGCTTCAAAAAAGAAAGCCCATTATGGACTGAAAGTTCACTTTTATTTGTAGACTTTCATTGGATCTGTCGGGCTTTCACTAAGGACAGAGCTGGGTATGCAATTTTCCTCTCAAAATTAGTCAGATCACACAACTACTTAATTATTTAAAACAATAAAATAAAAGCTGTGCTCGCCTTTTTGAACAATAACAAAATCTAGTACAATCTCACTCAAACCTATTTATCCTTGGTCATAGAAAGTAAAAGTATGAACACACATCATTCATTCATGAGCGCCCACAGAAATATTTTCAGGGGAGGACAAAACATCTATGTAGGGGATCAGCTTTTACAGTGTACGTCAACAAACTAAAATAATATGTGTTTAAGGTCGTTGAGCGCAAACACAAATTTACAGTTTTAATAAAAATTATTAAAAATATTTAGTTTAACTACGATGTTAAGTTTACATCATAATATGTTCAATTTTCGGTGAAATGTGAGGGGGACAAATGCCACCTCTTTCCCCTTCCTGCGGCCGCCCATGCATTCATTTACAAAACAGTATTGTTGTTTTCTTGTACTAAAACACTAACGTTCGCGTACTCTTCCAAGTGTACGCAATATGTATACTGTATTATTTAACACTAGAAGAGACCCGCGAAACATTTGCGGTCAAGTTAGTATCTTTATTCCAACAGTACATCTTTAAATACAATATTTCTAGAATAATACAAACGTAGTCACCGAAATGTGCAAGTCCACTTTTCTTAGCCCTAACATTAATTAAGCCTTTATTAATTACGGCCTATATTCGATAAAGAGATAACACTGTATCTTGTATACGTTTTTTGCTTTCGTTTAGTTAGGACTAAACTTTACTGTACTTAATGTTATCATTAAATAAACGTATTATGTTATTCTACTTTGATAAGCTTTTAATATGTTGTACAAGATGTCTTTTGTTTACATCCGTTGGCATCAAGTGCGCGCGCATTTTCAGGACACACAAAAACTGAGTATTATTATAATAGATGTTCTTTGTGACAAAATAAAGAAATAATGCAAAGTATATAAATACACTAGTTAAATGACCATACCTTGGATGTCAGATCACGATGAAAAACTCCTCGTGAATGTAAGTATGTCATCCCTCGGGCGATGTCGAGCGCTAACTTGAGTCTCACTGGCCACGGCAGGGCTTCGTTTTTGTTCAAGTTTAACTGCTCCAGACTCCCTCCGTTAATGTACTTTAAAAGATTAACATTCCAAGTAAGCAAAATTATATCACGAGTTAACAATGTCCTAACTGGCAGTACTTGTTATATTCTGTAAAGATGACAAGTCAAAAACATTAACTTTTAAATCTATCGAACTGGCTATACAAACAATGGCGGCACAACGTTTCGATTATATGAAAGTGACTACCTTGTGTGTTAAACTCGTGTTCTCAATTCAAAAATTTTATGAAACACATTGACCTGTTGTATAGCTATCAGATTAACCCAGTTAGTAGGTGCATGTCTCCAAACGGAATAGTTATATGTAGCATCTCAGTATATCCTCCACAATACACATAGGTCCATCTCGTATCGTAAAACAAGCACTTACGATCAAAGAGTTATTTTAGTTTACTTGCATAAACACGAAAAAAAAAATAAAAAATCAGAAATGATGAATAACTGCTGTGGGGTTTGGTGAATGTGAGGGTCAGAGATAACTGCCCTCCATCCGTCCCTTGACTCGTGCATTGTCTTATTACGCGATTCAAAGCTTACTTCATAACTTTAAAACATTTGGGGTAGTTTTCATGCCCTTCACTTGAACGTTCCTTATTCTATCATTTTCAAGCACGGCATTTAAGCTACACTTTCTTGCAGGCATTGTGTGTTAGATCGATAAATTTTGGTGTATTTGAAAAAAAAAAATTACGTGGTCAGACAAACAAACTCACTTAGACGGAACTTTGTTTAATAAAACTATACGTAAAGTAAACAATAAAGTATAGTAATGGTATTTACAATAGTGTACAGAGTATGAAACAGTTAAGAGTGTTCGGTGTATGACACAGTTTTGTGAGTTGAAACAAAGAAAGTGGCAAAAACGAAGAATAAAACCCGTATACTAAAGAAAAGTTGACTAAAAGGTGTTTACAGTAGACTAGAAAACCAAACAAGGCTAAATTATTACAAAGTAAAGTAAATGTAAAGTTGTAATGAAGGCGAACTTAGCTCAATATGCAGATACATCTGAATGCATGTTCACAAAGTTTTTATGGTTTTGAACCAACTGCGCACATATCAATTGTATTTAGTGTAATGTTCAATTTTTTTAAGGAAATTACACGTGGGCTAATTGTTTGTTTGAATTACTTTGCAAATAAAAAACTAAAGTTGAAATCCAAACCAGTCGTCACCAGAAGACAACGACATTGTGCCATAGTGTAGCATACCCCTTGCATTTAAAAGTTTGACTTAGCAAAAAATAAATAAAAAAAACAAGTAATGTGATTCTAAATGGAAAAAACCAATATGCAATCTGGACTCTTCAAACAAAGGCCTTTCTAACGATACGAGATTTGTAGCGTTTAACCGAGAAATTTGCGACAAAAGTACTGAACAGACAAATGCAAGCGTATTATTTATATAGATGTCCGTGTGATTAATCAGGAGGTAAGAATTAGGTGACTTCAGCGACCTGCTACACAGTAGTGAAATATATTTTGGATTATACATTGCTATAATTTGTACGAAGTCTCGTATATAACCATATACAAGAAATTGTTAGATGCTCGAATCACGGTCAAAGTATGTTCCCACCCTTAGCAATTAATCCATCTAACTTAGAATGCCACGAATTACCGTTTGAAGGTGAGACAATTTCTTGTATATGGTTATATACGAGACTTAATGGAAGTCTGTCGCTAATTCCAAATTTCATTCATAAGAATGCTCCGTTTGTCATATTTATTAGTTTACATGTCAAGTTAATTTATAATTGTAGCTTACCTATATTAACGTAATAAAACCAAAGATCTGGAGAGTTAAAGATCAATCAGTCTTTAATTATCAAAAATTGATCCACGTGATAGGATGATAGGACCCCGATCAACAATTTGAAATTATGCACTCATAATGCGACAAACTTAAATTTATGCAACCCTTACCTAAACAATTTAACAGGCTGTTCGACATAGTTAATGTATCAACCATCAACCTCTTACACATCTGTTCTAGTAAACCTTTTTTTTATACATATGTAGTGCAGTTATGGAGAAATAACGTAACAGTGTTTGCGTTACCAAATAATTATTGTCTATTCACGATAAAGAATGAAAAAAAAAAACGTGTACTAAAGGCCTATGAAATATGGATTAATTTGAATATCAACCGAGATTATGCAACACAGTGTTGATTTTCGTGTTATACCAAGGAACCCGTTTACAGAATTAATGCGTGGGTGCTTATTACAAGTCACCGATAACTGGAATTTCCTAGGTTATGGGACTAGATTCGTAAAGGTGTCCTAATTTTGAACTGATAGATAAGAATGGAAGGCACGTGCCATCAACTCTTGCGCTACTCATTTCATCGAATAGAGTGAGATATGATCATAGCGCATCCACGGGCCCACAGTACTGAGCGCGTTTTTTGCGGCAACAGGTCGCGAACCGTGAATCCTCAGATTCACAGTCTGAACACGCTAAGTACTAGATTACGTCTAACCAGATCGAATCCGAAATATACCCATAGTTAAAAGTTAGTTCACACTTTAAGTAATGAGTATTTCAAACATTACTAGTGGTATGATAGTCACGGTTACAGATTACTGAACATAGTAGAACTTAAGTAATGGCCTATAATTACCTTTTTAATGAACTTTATTTAGGTGAAAATATCTTGACTTTTAACGTTTCAACTGATGATCTGCCATCTTCAGATATGTAGTCCCGAGAGGAGTTGCTACTTTTTGTTTGTTTGTTGTTAAGCACAAATCCACACAATGAGATATCTGTGCCCTGTCCATCGCGGGTATCGAAACCAGATTTTTAGTGTTATAAGACCTCTGACTTACTCTGAGCCACCGGAGAAATGGGGTAGCAAGAAGGGGAATTCAAACACTAGAAATTTAGCATTAAAGCAGCTCAGTCCAGTGGATAGTACTAAGTAACACGACAAAACAAGATGATTTTAGATCACCAATTAATGTTAACTATTACTGGTACGATTTAAACCCAACAGTTTATTCATTCTTAAACGTTGACAAAAAAGAAGAAGCTTAGGAAATGGGTTTAGGGGTTTACGCTACAGCGCTACGAAACAACGAAATGTTGTCACTATCGGGAGCTAAATAGTACAAGTAATTCAGTAAAAACAAGTAACATTTAGTTTGACTTTTTATTTTACTGTTAATCTTTTTTACATTAATACATTAAACCTGATGACATGTATAAATATTGTCTTCTACACTCTACAATGTATTATACTTTAATATAACAATACAGCATTAGTTACCATAAGACGGTGTTTTGTGAATAGAATTCCATGTGTATTATGTTAAACCGTAACGAATCTTTCTTCTGACTCAGTATAACTAACAAGTTAAGCTCCTGATAAAGCTGTCGGGCGAAATATTGAGCAATAAGTAAAGTATTTTTTTTACATAAATGTTTTCCACAAAATACTCCAGTTAGCATGCCGGTCATTCAAGAACACGAAATAGTTTTTGACTCGTTGGCCTTCGATCGACGTAGGTACATGATGACTGTAAAATGGGTAAAAACGATGTCTTTAATGTCATATTTGTTGTTATATACATATATAATGAAACACAACAGTAAATATAGCCTTGTCCATGTATGATAAGTAAATATTACATATAACACGTCCATTCCGCGATTGCTTAAAATATTACTCACTTCTATACTGATAGATGTGTAGCGATTTTTTAATATACAGTATATATAATACTTGTCTTCATGTTTTATTCTCTTCCTTAAAATACTTTGGTTCAACAGTATTAGCTAGCAGAAACTTGCAATACTCGTGTGTTCTCTATAAACGGCATATATGCTGCTATAGTATGTCTGTGCTTGTGACTATGAAAAGGCATTTTACACGATGTAACAAACCTTTATTATTTATAACTCATGTGCAGTCTGAATGTTGTATGAACAAAATGTATAACAGAATCAGTACAGTATGTATACACTGTATGATTCGTATAATGTATCATTCTGGATCGACAAAGAAGATTTAAAAAAAAAGATCATACTCCTTTTTCTAATAAAAAGAAACACGGTGTTTTGTAATCTCACAGGTATCTACCCAACAAGATTTTAAAACCACCAGAAAAAAACAAAAACGCTTCGTTAACGTAAACAAGACTACAAAACCTTGCTACATTTACAGTGCTCGTCAGCAACAACACGTGGATTAAGTGCAATAAACGAGGATTTTAGTCGCCTTAGTCCATGTAAAATAACATCTTTTTGGCAAACGACCAGTTACTTGTAATGCTCGGCGGTAACTGGCTTGGAGCCTAAGAAATAAATATTTAAAATAAAGATTCCCCAAAATAGGAAAACAAAATCTCCAAGACATCACGATGCAGAAAAAAAGTTGTTAAATATATTATACGAGACAATTTAACACATTTTGTTTGTAGTGACACAGCCACTCTGTATGGTAGGGGTAGGGGGCGTAAACGAAAATAAACTTTGCTTATAAATGTGTGCACATACCGTGGAGTATTTTGTATGAAGAGCTAGTAGCCCTTATAACTCTCTTCTTGTTATCTCCATGATTAATAAAACGTAGAAACGATATACGCCGACAGAGTTCAAAGTATGCTATAACATACGTAGTATGGAAACAAATATCTAATACTTCCGGTTTTACTTAGTCAGATGAACGCAAAATGTTCATCTAGAATTTTAAAAATGTTCCGCACCTTGGGTTTCGTACATAATATACGTTTCTAGCTACGTGGGTAATTCTGACAACATAATACTTGTCAAGGAATGTGGTTAACTTCCTTCCGCTATAGTTACCTATTGTTCTGGGTCATTCTTCCTTGGTGTGATTTGCGCTCTCTAATGGAAAATATCATAGTAAAGTAGAATGTACTGTGTAAATGTTGACAGTAATATTTACCAGTGACAGGTTGGGTGATATCTTGACGACAACCCCCATATTTTTCTATTGGAATAACCAACAGTGGCATGGGTAGTGCATACACACTGAGGGATGACATTATAGATTCTTGTATATAATGCTGTATCTTCTTAATCTGAAATAATACGTTCTTCAGAAAAAATGTCTTATTCTGGAAAAGATATAGAGTCTAGAGTCATTCAATCTCCAGTAAAAACAGTCTTCTGTCGAGTGCCCTAATTTACTTTGTTTTTGATTACTGAACAAAATTTATTTATATACTGTGTTCGGTGTCTTTCTTGCTTGAATTCAGTAAAGTCTAAACTCAGTTTAACTTCGTGATATATTTTCTTGTCGCTCTTCCTGTTATTTGCTGTTATTAACTGAATAAAAAAACAGTGTATTTAAGATTACCTCAGAGTAAGGCAGTAAGGAGAAATTATGGTATCGTAACCAGGATTTGTTTCAACTATCTGAGAAAGTCACTGGATCTCAGAGAAGTGATCTCCTGATTTTCACTTTTGTGTGAACATCCATGACCACAATCTCACTGCATCTGAACAATCTGGTGGACCCAAAACTAACAATTGAAAATTTCCAATAAGGATATATCTCAGTGCACAGGAAACATGGGCAACTGAGAGTCGTCATGGTGACAAGTGATCAGACAACTCTGAGACAAAATTGGGCGGTTTCTATAGAACTCCTAAGCATTTACCAACTTCGGTAATTCAACCCCAATTCTACTCAATTACACCAAAGACTAGCTAAAAAAGACTGGAGGTACAAGTGGCAGTTAACGTCTGCGAGTTCAAACTATTCTTGCAACAGGTGAAACAGCACACAACAACTGGTGAAGATCGTGATCCATGGGGCAGTCATGAGCCTGTCCATGATGGAAGGTGTGATGCCACTGCAAGCATGGGTTATGGATAAACCTTGGTTTGTTCAAGGCCTATAGATGAGCTGCCCACAACAACTTGTCATTCTGTGACCAATAAACAGGGATTTAACTTTCATCTGCAGCCACTGACATTTAGAATATCTCACCCTGGTGCTAGACAAGCCTTCATAAGAAAGGAACTGATACTGCAACCACAAGTATTTGTGAATAAAGCTAAATGGGTTTCTCATCTGATAATTAAGGGAGCAGCTAAAGAAGACTTGGACCATTTCTTGATGCATTCAAGCAGATAACTGCAGGGAATGTCCGATGTTTAATTTGGACAACCAATGCTCAACTAGGTCGAGCACTTGAGCAACGAGCAACTTTGTAACTAGGTTACAGTCGTAGCTGAATTGCACTGACTTTCCACCAAGAGAAAACTGAGCTATCCATCAAGCCGAGTCTAAGGCTTGAAAGTGTGGTCCCACAGATAATTTGTTTGTTTACATGGGAAGACAAATTCTACAACGGTGTCAGCATATTGTGAGGATATCGTCGTAGATAAGTTTACTGAAGACATACCAAGGAAGATAATGCAGCATTACCTGGGTATGAGAGACATTCTCACCCTGATAAAGGTTCATGGTAGTAACTTTAAACTTCCACCATCAGCAATTGCAGTGGCTGTATTTCATCCTGGAGTGTCTGTATCATGGCAAGTGCATGTTCTGCCAAGAATAGGACAGTTGTCGACACATTCTGGTATTGTGGCACAGCTCCACTGAGTACCTTTTAATGGGCAGGGCTTCCCAGGCTTACTCATGACGTTCGTGCTTAAGCAGATGCCCATGATGTTTTAGTCAGGCATATCTCTGGAAAGGAGGAATGAAACATGTGCTTTGGTTTTGGGCTGATGAGTAATTTTAGAGTGAATTCCATCTTGATTATGTTGTGTACTGTCCGGGACACATGGACGGCTTTTGCCACCGACCTTTGTGTTCGTGGATTCTCATCTATTACAAGATGACGAACTTTGCTTAGCCTGGCTGGGATACAACTTGTTGCAGGTCTCTCTATGTACGGTCCTGGTCTCTCAAGAAGATCCATATTCCTTTGTTTTCTAAAGCCATTAAATACAAGGGATATATTCCTTTCTTCAAAATTTTAAATTCATGATCAAACACTTTATGATCTGTGTGTATGAATATTTTGCGTAGAAACGAGCTGTTTCATTTCCTTTCAAAAAGCGATAAACGTTCGGTGGCATCACACTACCTACGATTGTCAAAATACAGTTTCGATACATTCTGCTCCACAGCAACTTTATATTGACTGTGGTTGTCATGTGGCTTGTTGATTCAGATATTGTTTTCATTTTTCATTTAATGTACTCAACCCTCTACATAGCAAGCATGTATATATTATTACCATTGGTACCAGTATTGATTTAGACAAATAATATGCAAGCTTATCTTTATATTGTTAAAATCTTATCTCTGTTACTTTTGCTATAAAATTCCTGACAATCAAAAGGGTTTTTTAAGCAAACAACTGAAAATGTGTTAAACTTGATTATTTTACAAAACATATACGTGTTTATATTTAGTTGAAAACCGGTGTTTATGTTTATCAGGTCATTTCTTTGTAACTGCACACTAGAATATGTTCAACAGCACCAGAAATGTATGTTTTATATCGTATTTACTGTTCTGACCGAGTAAGCAGGTGATAATTAAAACGTTTGAACAATCATGAATTGCCTCTCTGTGACTTTCTCCTCAATGAAAAAAAATTACAATCATATTTTAGTTTCCAAGAATTTCAATGAAAAATCAAGATTGGTTTTAGTTACTCAAGCATACACACACAAGTCAAGCTTCATACAGAATAAGAGCACTCGGATATTTTTATAATTTTTCTTTCCACTTCATTGTTTCCTGCGACGTCTTTTCGTGTTGTATACTTCTTCGTCTAAATACTTATTAAAATTTACCTTTAATTTTTTTATAGAATGTAAAATTATTATAATTCTCATTTTAAAATATGTAAACGTATGAGAAATTAAATTCTACCTACTGATATATACTTTTTTTTCGAGATAAAATCCTTTTCTGGAGTCCGACATAAATATAATACTAAATATAAAGATAGCCGATTAAACACATGTTTGTTTCCGATTCAGTGCGCATTTATAAAGAACCACTTATAAGAGTTAAAACTTATATACAACAACTATAATTATCAACAAAAACAAGCAATAACTGTGAAGACTTCTGCCGAAATACAGCGAGATTTTAACAAAATTAGTATATGTACGGATCACTGACGACCCTTTCGTTCAAGAAAGTATGAAAATAGAATACAGAAGTCTATTTGTACACAGAAAAATAAATAAATAGCCAACAAGCAAATTAAATACATTTCTCATACTAACAAACCCTTTTGTCATAGTTGGTCAGGATATAAAAGCTAACATAAACAGTTACATAAAGAGTTTAACTTTACTATGCTCATTAAACATAGTGGTAGTGAAGCTTCTGTCTACTATTGTAAATTGTCACACTCAGAACTGCATTAGTAACGGTTTTATATATATTAATATAATAGAGGATTTAAAGTATTAAACTATGCTTACTTCAGTCAGGGCATGTAGCTGGCCTTCGTGGACGCAGACACCCATAAACCTTGAAAAGCAGAGGTACAACAAATTAATCATTTATCAATGAACATATATAAATTATAAACCTATTATAACGCAAACTGTTGGAAATGAACCTCAAATATCAGAACACATGTTATATATTATAAAAATTCTGGCACGAACTTAACGATTTTCTCAGTGATTATGATAATTCAGTTTCCAGATATGACTTAAGATGACAGTTTGTACAGTTGAAGCCTTGGACGTGAGCATTTGTTGAGTCTGTTTATCTGATTCAGAATTTTCAATCAAAGCAACGCAAAGGTAACTGCGCATAGCCATCTCTAAAAGTGACAGACTAAATGGAAGACAGCTTGTCATCAGTACCCACCGCTAACTCTTGGGCTATTATCTTGTGTGAAACGCATTTTTGCGACAAAAGGCCGCAAACCATTAACCCTAAGATTCGAGCACAGTAACTACTAGGATACATCCAGGTAGAAATAAAGGAAATTGTTTGTGATCAGCAACCGGGCAGTGTATGTAATCATTACAGAATGTGAAGTTCTTGTCCCTGTCTTAAAAA
>NW_013667081.1:63254-65979 GCF_000517525.1 Limulus polyphemus
GACGTTTCTATATGTAATCATTACAGAATGTGAAGTTCTTGTCCCTGTCTTAAAAAAAAAAACACGACGTTTCTATATGTAATCATTACAGAATGTGAAGTTCTTGTCCCTGTCTTAAAAAAAAAAACACGACGTTTCTATATGTAATCATTACAGAATGTGAAGTTCTTGTCCCTGCCTTAAAAAAAAACACGACGTTTCTATATGTAATCATTACAGAATGTGAAGTTCTTGTCCCTGCCTTAAAAATAAAAAAAACACGACGTTTCTATTTCCGACATTACAGAATGTGAAGTTCTTGTCCCTGTCTTAAAAAAAAACAAAAAACAGGACGTTTCTATTTCCGAAAAGTAACCTACCACAAGAATTGTTTATGATCAGCAACTGGGCAGTGTATGTAATCATTACATAATGTGAAGTTCTTGTCCCTGCTTAAAAAAAAAACAAAAACACGACGTTTCTATTTCCGAAAAGTGACCTACCACAACAACCGTAAATCGATTTAGTAGAAAGTCCGAAACGCTAACCACTGCAAAACGTAGCAACTGGTGCACACTGCTAAACCGATTTAGTAGAAAGTCCGAAACGCTAACCACTGCAAAACGTAGCAACCGGTGCACACTGCTAAACTGTCTTTGAAAATTCTTCTTTTTAAGCTGTATAACATTTACTTTTGATTTTAAGTCGCTAATCTCCCAGATGTTCATTATGTTGAATATTCCCAAACCCTCTAGTTTTGATTGAGTCAATATTTCATCGTTGTAATTTATATCTTGCTGCGAGGTGAACACCATTAATACCCAAGTGGCTAATTACACATTAATTAATGATACGTTTCTCACCAGTATTAACAATCAAGTGTAATTTTGTTCCCTCGACGACTCCTAAATGTATAACTCATAAGAATCTAAAAAAGCACGGTGTAAGGTTTAGTTGAAATGTTTCATTACGTGAAAATATTAATATAAACAGATACTGTGACTTTCACCTCACTTTAACAAAAGAGACAACATGTATAAACACACACACACAAAATTCCCACTCCAATGAATTTGAAAGTACACAGATCGTAACCTAATGATAATAAATACAAGGCTGAACGAATACAGTACGATAAAGGCGTGGAAAATGTTGGGCTATTTTCTTTCAAGTTTGCTTTGGGTAGTAAAAGCTCACTACACTGTCAAAGTACTACAGAACTACAAAGTTAGAGTAGTTATGGGCAATTAACAAACTGATTTTATTGAACGCTTATATTTTTGTTTTAACTTATCTTTTTTTTTTCAGATGAATTTGGCTCGAAACCTAACTTCCTTATAAGCCATGTTTTCAGTACTACTGGTGCCGTTATCCTCAATTCAATGAAACTTTAGAGCTGGACGATATGGATGATGAACATGTACTTATCACAGAGACATGAACGTATCGTCAATTGTTGTTCTAGTAGGTAACTGAACTGTAGGTTCAATTTATTCGCGCGCGTGTCTCGTGCTTCGTGTACGAAACATTTTTTTGGTTGTGCTGTTTTGTATTTGAATGCAAAAGGTTTATGGGCCAGGCTATCTTAAGTGTCAATTTTTCAACTGGAAAATATTGAAAATAAATTTCTCCTATAAGTTTGATTTATGCAGTTCTGGAAAATATAACTACTGAAAAACCTTGTGCCAAAAATCTAGCACTCGGGCAACATTCTGTCATATTTTCCCACCTTGATGAAGATGACTACTGTTTTTCACATGTATTCTCTTTTACCAGATTATATTGTACCTAGAATAAAAAGGCAAAGAGCATACAGATTATAAGAAGGTTTTCCCTTCTGCTGCCTTTTTTCAGCTGCCGACTTTGTTTACGATCTATTCTAAAAATACAGATATGAAACCCATCACCGAAATGCATACCATCTCTGTATATTAGCAAAGACAGGTGTAGAAATAAATGTGATCTCCTTTACATTTCTACAGTAAATCCAGCTATAGCAGGATAATAAAAATAGTTATCTTGTATTAGACTACTTCCACAGATCATAAACGTAATATTTTATTATACTGCCATTATACTAATAAATGCAAAGCATATATAAGGAGCTGAATTAAAATGGTGATTTCCTTTACCCATTCTGTGAACTCCTTTACATAAATCTCACTATGTCCCCAATTATCTGTTTTTATAAATAGACCTCTAATTATCGCTCACAGATTTAGCTTTGTAATTTATCAGTCACTAGCTGAGTTACCCGGCGTTGCACGGTGAAAATTTAGATTTGAAATGTACAGATCAGTATTTTTTCAGCAAATTATTCAGTAAGTAGACAAAAGCTGTGATGCGAGAAATAAAAAAGCATTTAATCAAACACAATTATGAGGTTAGGTACGTAGAGGTTTGAAAGAGTCTGACGGCCGTGCGAGTGTACGATTAAAACTAAGCGGGTTAAACCTATTCCACTACATGTGATACCCACCAAACACCTCTAATACAAAAGACATTTTGGTGTGATCAAAAATGACAAACCGATCGACACCAGATCTAGCGACGTTTTCAAAACCGATAGTACTACTACTCTACGTGTCTATAAATGAATGAAGAAATACACATACGAAATCTAACACATAAACCAAATAAATGGGGATCTAAGAGATGACAGATCCATTTCCCAAAGACCATTCTCTTTGCTATGCATAGTACCAACTACACACACACACACACACACAGGTATATATATATATAT
>NW_013667081.1:66704-81058 GCF_000517525.1 Limulus polyphemus
AACGTAAACGTAACTAACACATACGTACGTTACGTTAATAACTAATATATATATATATATATATATATATATATATATATACACACACACACACACACACACACACGTATATACACTTTTTCATACCTGCCTCACAAACAATAATTAAATAACGGAAATAATCTTTTATTCATCTTTATGGACGTCAAAATCTTTCGATTGATATATTTGACCACGCCCAAGGTCCCATACATTAATTTACACTAATCCTGCCTAGAAGAATTTTAACTTGAGGGTATGCTGGTAGAGATCCTGACGCGTAATAAAATCGAATCGGGTATACCCGCGCCCCACGTTTTGGAAACAAAAATGTAGTTAATAAAAAAGAAAACAAAGGTCTCATACATTAATTTACACTAATCCTGCCTAAAAGAATTTCAAGTTCCGCGGCTATTGAGTATTCCTTCTTGTTGTTTATGAAATCTATCCCAGATTCGAACAGACACAGCGTTTATAACCAAAATATGAATAGTTTTATTTAATAAAAATAGCTATTATATACTAAAGGAGACGATATTCATGAAACGTTGAAAGTTTAACAGATGGTGGTCGTTTCATATCCTAAATGTAGCCAATATAGAGCTTCTAGTTATAATTTACGATAAATAAAAGACTTGCTATGTTTATATCATGAACGCTACACCAACCATGTTCCTGTATTGTCTCGTCAATCAAAACACTAAAATACTTTTTAAGAAAAATCAGCATGTCCACGAGTATCGTTACTCGAGTTTCTCTATCACAAGTAGATAGATGTATACAACAGTGAAGTACGTGCTAGATTATATCAACAACGGTTGGGGTGATAAATATATGAAAATCAGTGTAAACACATACAAACTGACAACATTTCCAACAACAGTATTTCACAGAACAGCGTATACTGTCAGGCAGACAAGATGTTTAGAGTGATTCACCTGTTTTTAGTATATACATTGTATTTTACTTTGTGACGAAGCGTACGTCAACACTAACGTAAGCTAAAACAACGAGTTAACAATATCATTACAAACTTTTGTTAGTTTCAAACCGTGCGAGTTTAAACTTTAATATGTAGTAGGCTTAAGCTACACGAACCTGACAGTTTGTTTCAATAAAAACTCTTAATCGTTATACACTATATTTATCAATACATACATGCTATTATCAACATATACTGGCAAAAGCACGAAAGAAAAAACAACTAAGTCTTTAAATAAAAGGATACGGGTGTGTTTAAATGCATTCTATCTCTGTGGTTTTTTGTGGTAATTCAAATAATCGTGGCACGTATAATATTTTCATTCACGCTCTAGTTATGGCCTTTAAACGTGACGAGCTCCTTAATACACATACGATACCTCAATATGACAGTCAACGCAATCCTGACAAGATACCTAAAGAACAGTAGATTAACACGTTAATTAACAGGTATCAACTAGAGGGTCACTCAGTAGAGTGCTTGCATACCTTCACCACGCAGCATTGATCATATTCAGCCTTCAAAAAAAATACGAAAATCTGTCCGTACGTCCGTCGTTATCGGGACAATGAGGAATAATATTATACATATGTCCACCAAGTTTCATCAAAATCTGATTATTTTTGATTGAGTTATAGAGCAAAAGTTGTGAGAAAAATCTGTCCCCATGTTAACAGATAGGGATTTTTTTTTTAATTATCGTGACCTTTACCCTTGAAAACATAACCTCGTCACGGCGAAGGTAATGAGAAGACTCACCACAAGGATACCTGCAAGTACGATGTGTGACTCTTGTTAGGATGGCAATTCTGTCCTGCAAATTGTAAACATTATTTTTGAAAACATAACCTCGTCACGGCGAAGGTAATGAGAAGACCCACTCACAAGGATACCGGCAAGTACGATGTGTGACTCTTGTTAGGATGGCAATTCTGTCCTGCAAATTGTAAACATTATTTTTGGTTTGAAAAAAAAATCTATGAAAAAAGTAAAGATGAACTTTCAGTTATCCTAGAATGGGTGTGAAGCAATTTCAGGTGAGGCTAAAAATTATGGTTAGAAAAAAAGAATGTCGTTCCACCAATCAGAGGTCTAGGTTTTCCATACAGTTTTGGATTGTCAATAACATATCCGAGCTTGTGTCAAAAGTTCTTCTTGCAATTCGACGAGTCAAAGTATGTATGATAAGATAAAAAAAAAAAAGTGACATTTTGACGCTTCCTGCCATGTTTGGTCTCCACTAGCTCACTAGGTATTTGGTTCCTAGGACTGACAATTAGTAGAGTTATAAACGTCTAAGCTGTAATTTTCAAATCAGTGGATCCACTATTTTATGGAAACTGTAATTTTACTACAAAGTGTGTATTTCGTCATATTTTAGATAGCTAGTTTTAAAGTTATTAGGTTAAAGCTTAGTACATGCAAACTCAATTACAAATACCCTAGATGGATGAAATTTGGTACCTATTACTTTTCTGTAAAATGAAGTGGACCCTACTGAAATCTGTCTCGGAAGCCAATCAGAGAAACTTCATTAACATTCAGGAATGACTCCTTGAAAGTCAACGGAATTAGAGTCATGAATATTCATACCTTTTGCTTTAATCAGTTAATTCACAGATTTTTAACTATTACTTGGTAAGACAAAGAACCGTTCAACAACCTTACACGAGGTATCATTGGCGTGTAGATACAGATTAACAAACAATATGTAATCAGACCTGGAACAAATATAGTTATTTTGAAATTCCATTTGTGAATTAAATAGTTTAAATACAGAAATATTTTTTCGCAAGTTTGCTATTATTTGCAAATTTTCAATATTTAACAAGTAACATTAACAATTTAACAATTTTCAAGTAACATTAATTTATAAGTACTTAAATATGAGTAAATGGTTGAAAAAATAATAAACTACTCTTAACGGCAGCAGGTGTAACTGGTATTTGGCTAACAGGAACAAGAGTTAACTTGTTTTGAATTCAGGATAATAAATAAGGTTAAACTATTGTTTGAAAAAAAAAAGCTAACATTTTAGCTATTTCTGTCCCAAATCTGTAATATTTATAACAATACACTGTTAAAAAAAATCTTGTTGTAAATATAGGGCGTGAATACTTACAACTACAACTGTGTGTAATATAGTCTTATTCTGCTGTCTAATGTTTTATTAATGCTTTTTGTTCTAATTAAAATAAAACAAAAAAAGAGGAGACGTACAGCTTTATTGGCTGTATGTAAACTCAGCAACTCATTCATAAATGTATAACTTATCTTAAAAGCTGGTTGAGATTAATTAAACTTAATGACGACATGTAATAAATACACCCACAATAAATATATCAGAACAAAATAGCGCAAATCTACACAATAGGCTATCTGAGCTCTGTCCACCATGGAGAATCGAACCACGTTGTAAGTCCGTAAACTTACCGCTGACCCACTAATGGGCAAATCATACCATGTTTAAATATTATGTTATTTCTTAGGACATAAACTGCATATACGGTGGGTACACAAGGTGAATTTTTAAGCTTTAAAACGTATAATGCGAGATATATAACAAGTTTTCTCATTCTACCCAAACCTTAAAAATTGCACTTGTACAAATTTTACTATTTTGACATTCCGAATTTTAAAGTATATGCCTTTTAGACAGGCTGACTTTATATGATGATAAAGCATTCGCTACTAATACTGCTAATTATTATAGTAATCAAAGTTATAATTGACTCGCCTGATTAAAAGACGCGACCATCACTAAATGGTCTGTTCTCTACATTTTACTGCAACAGTTGGTATTCAGCGACCATCACAAAATGCCGCTCATTAAATGGTCTGTTTTCTACATTTTACTGCAACAGTTGGTATTCAGCGACCATCACAAAATGCCGCTCACTAAATGGTCTGTTCTCTACATTTTACTGCAACAGTTGGTATTCAGCGACCATCACAAAATGCCGCTCACTAAATGGTCTGTTCTCTACATTTTACTGCAACAGTTGGTATTCACACGTAATTTCCATACAGAAATTCATTGGTTAAATTGGAATTTTGAAAGAGCCAGAACTCTCTTTTGTAATCGACTGTGACATTCCATTCAGTAACTCCCTGCTGAAGTCCCATCAACATTGCATTAACAGTTTTATCACGAAAACAAGAGGGAATCTTCAATAGTAACGGCTATTGAAATTATTTTAGGCAGGATTAGAGTAAATTAATCTGTGAGACCTTTTTTTCTTTTAATTAGCTAAGCTTTTGTGCGCCAGCAATACCAAGCGTTGGTCGCGCGTATACCCGATTCAATTTTATAACTCATCAGGATCTCTACCAGCCTACCCTCAAATTGAAATTATTTTGGGCAGGATTAGAGTAAATTAATCTATGAGGCCTTGGGCGTGGTCAAATACATCAATTGAAAGGGTTTATAACCTCCTGAGGCCAAAACTGTAATTAGGTCTCAAATTGGTCAAGAGATGACGGAGCTATGAGCTAAAAGTTTGTACTAGAAAAACAAAAAACAAACTCGGAGCCCTTCTATGAGCCGCTATGCCTCGGCTAACATAAATACTAGTTACACGAGTAGAACTTTTAGTATAACTACAAAAGACATCTGTCAACAACAGATTCCAACCGCTACCTTTTAGTCTCTCGGACCGCAGGACGGGATTGAAAGATATTTGGTTTGAGCTGATGGCATAGTAGTGTTACGTCTCTGGTCGTTTGTTAATTTCCCGTGTAATTTCTTTCGGATGAAACTTTAGCGATACAAGTCCTTTCTTAAATAAAACTAGTTTATTCTTTCTCAATACAACTTTGTAATACACTTAATTTCCACAGTCACTTTAACTTAAGCACACGCTATAATTCACAACGATTCACGCACTTTACATACGGTCATTACCGCGCTTGACTCAATTGTGCGTCTCTGTCTGTCTGCAATTATCTATGCCGTCACTTCTTGCCGGTCTTATATATGCAAAATAGAGGGCGTCTGCCAAACACTCGAGCCTTCAGGAACCTTCTAGATACTCATTACGTGTTACCAGCGTCACGTGACTTCCGCTGTCGTAACAGTAGTATATTTGTTAAATTTATTCGCATAGTGACTTCATAAAGGTTTTCCTAATCTTATAATGTAAACATTTATTTAATTAATCAGTTTATGCCCAGAAAACAGAAATATTCATGTTTTTAAGATGTCTAAAGAGTTCCATTAGTTCTATATAGGAACTGTCAAACTTAAAATCATACGTTTAAAAATAGAGCACATGGAAATTTACAATATTTTGACTTCAGATCCAAAAGAATGGCTCTACTTTGTTTGTTGAATTTCGCGCAAAGCTACTCGAAGGTTATGTGCGTTAACTTTCCATAATTTTGAAGTAACGCCTACAAAAAGGGCATTTAGTCAACATCATTCACTGCTAACTCTTGGATTTGACCATCATTATAAGTAATGTATCCACAGACATAGGCTAATTTACATGGGAGACGTAAGGGGAAGCCCCCCCCCCGCACTCTTGAAATACTTTTTTTGTTGTTAGAATATCCTCATACATACTTCAGCCACAGACACTTCTCCACCCACTACTGCTCACTGCGGGGTGCGAACCACGGAATCTCAAATCCACAGTCCAGAATGCTAATCACTTGGCCGCGCTCGGCCCAGAATGGTGTTGCCCACCTACTTCTACAGTGAATCTTATTTTGATTGCTGCTGTTTTAAACCTTGTGAAAAAGACTGGGGATTTATAGTTTAGTAAACTTGCTTTTTACTGGGTTCTCTTGTTGCATGTACAGAAGAAGATCCTATAACACGTCAACATACAGTATTTCAAGATATGGTGGGAAACGAAGGTAGGTGTAAAATGTCTAACATCCTATAACACGCCAATATACAGTGTTTAAAGATATGGTAGGAAACAAAGGTAGGTGTTAAATGTCTAACATCATATAACATGCCAATATACAGTGTTTAAAGATATGGTGGGAAACAAAGGTAGGTGTTAAATGTCTAACATCATATAACACGTCAATATATAGTATTTAAAGATATGGTAGGAAACGAAGGTAGGTGTTAAATGTCTAACATCCTATAACACGCCAATATACAGTGTTTAAATATATGGTGGGAAACAAATGTAGGTGTTAAATGTCTAACATCATATAACACGCCAATATACAGTATTTAAAGATATGGTGGGAAACAAAGGTAGGTGTTAAATTTCTATGATTTTGGATCCGACAAATTAAGAGGAATGTGAAAAAAATTCAGTTTACGTGAATTTCATCACAAATATAAAACATTATTGATAAAACAGTACTTATTACGTGACCTGCAGTCGCTGAATTGTCATGGTATTTCTTAAAAGTTTACACACATTGTTATCACAATGTATAACAATTCAATTGTAACTATAAAATGAGTAGAAGATTATACAAGACGCGTAAACAAACCCCACCAATGAAATTTTTTATAGAAGCCTGGCCAAAAACTCAACATTATCTGTTTCCCTTATATCTTTAATCATTAGCATTGAGAACTTTGTTTGGAAAAGTATTTTTAAGCATCTGAAATATAAAACAAGTTTATGATAAACTTTATGCACAATAAATCCTAAAAATAATTAATATGATCACCGTACCTGAGGATGTTGGCATGAGACAGTCGATTCTAATAAATATGATCACCGTATCTGAGGATGTTGGCATGAGACAGTTGATTCTAATAAATACGACCACAGTACCTGAGGATGTTGGCATGAGACAGTCGATTCATCAACTGCACCTCTCGAAGCATGTTCTGGCGGTTGCTAAGAGACGTATTCATCTTAAGGACCATCACTTGTCCAGTAGTTTTGTGAGTTACCTGTGAATTAAGACAGACTTATTAGAATGACTGACGTAAATATACATGTAATTGCATAAGTGTGTAAATGCAAATAAATTTCCCTAAAATACATCTAATACGCTATGAAATTGGTGGCATTTTCTATTTTAAAACGTAGCGGATGTGCTTATCTTTATTTCAAACACACTTATCAGAAGTAGACTCAACAGAAAATAGTGCATATATTAAATTTTCTCGTTATTACCAGTTGATATTGAGGGTCATGATTCACGAAATATTCGTCTTCCTGTATATCAGAATATGACCTAAGTCCTATTTCTACTTCGAGGCTATCACATTTATTCCCAATATATTTTGTTTTAGCACTCGTAAACTTACCTCTGATCCATCGTGGGACCCCAATACATTATCTAAAAACAAAAACTAAAAAAAACATGTCCATAATATGTATTAAAGATGGTCAAAACATAATTGGAAGTGTTTAAAATCACAATTACATGACGTAAAACTATAAAACATATAAACTTGAAATGAACAGGGAAAAAACTTGTTTTAAGCTACTCGTCTCGAAGACATTCATCTCGATATAAGCAAGCTTCAAACATTACATTGCACTTGAATGACAATAAGAGAAAGATCACTATACATTTGGTAATATCTAAACAATGTTCAAATACACAGTTTAGTTAGTCCTCACATATTACACTATGATGTAACAATTTTGTCTTCGCGCGAACCAACGTCACTAAAATCAGACACAGAGAAAACGCAATGAAATAAAAAAACATCAAACACTCCCACAGAAAACAAACACTGTAAAATAAAAAACATAAAACAAAAGTAAGAGAAAACATAAAACACAAAAAATGTCAAACACTGTCGGGAACATAAAATTTAGGTGTTTTTTTTATTTTGCACAAAGATACCGAGGGCTATCTGCGCTAGCCATCCCTAATTTAGCAGTGAAAGATTAGAGGGAAGGCAGCTAGTCATCACAACCCACCGCCAACTCTTGAGCTACTCTTTTTACCAACAAATAGTGGGATTGACCGTCACATTATAACGCCCCCATGGCTGAAAGTGCGAGCATGTTTGGTGAGACGGGAATTCGAATCCGTGACCCCCAGGTTGCGAGTCGAGCGCCCGAACCTTCTCGTCATGCCAGGCCGCTAAATTTTAGGTTCAGGGTTCGATGGCGCAAGGCAATTAGTCATTTGCACTAAAGGAGATAAGCAAAGTTAAAATGCATAGCTGAACATTTTAAATGTAAAAATATATAAAAGCAGCACAAATAACACATGTAAATGAAAAGGAAAACGATAAAAGTTAGATGTCACTGAAATCGAATGGCCATTAAATAGGTCAAGTTGAACAGTGCTACTTTCCAATATGTACACAAATACGTTTAAAATATTAACGCCGCTGATTAACGGAGCGTCAGTAGGAACATATAATAAAAGTGATAGTCAGATGAATCTCACATTGCCCACACAATGGCTGGTCAACATGAAGGAAATCGCAGTGTTCATTTAGGAAGCAATAGCCAATCCAGACCTTCGCTATGTAAATTTCTCCTTATGAAACCTGTGCAAAGTAGACAACCAATATTACACTGGAAAAGTCTGCAAGTCTGTTGTTCTTCCCAAAGCTTCTGATCAATAGCAATGATCCCCTACATGGTAGAATCTTTAAAATCAACATATGGCAACAGAGGCTGATCTGAATATTTCCACTGATATCAATGTGACCAGAGATCCAATAAAACAGGACTAACAGTGACTGAGACTACAAAAAAGAAGATGCAGTTTCGTGCAAAGGTGAGAAAGAAAGTGTAATTAAACAATTCTAAGGCCAGCAAAAACCAACTGAGTTAGTGAAAGGACTCGGTTTTTTATGTGATTCAAGGACAAAAGAAGTTGTATACAACTCTGCAGTGAACACAAAACCCCTTAGAAGAGATCCGGTGGGCAACAATAAGGTCACCACAAACAACGACTAAAACAGCCTAGTCATCCGTAAAACATGAAAGAATGAATAGTTGAAATGGTGTTAAAAATAAATAAATCATAAATTACATCTGGTGTATGCGATTTCTTAACTTACAAGACACCGGGAGATATAGTAAGTGGGAATGGTAACCACCTACAGTAAAATAGGTTGTCCCTCAGATTTTACAAGTGTCTAGAATAACAGATCTATCTCGTTCAACATCGCATGAATACATAACTTGTTTGTTTGTAGTTCAGCACAAAGCTTCACAATGGGCTATCTGTGCTCTGCCCACCATGGGTATCGAAACCAGGTTTCTAGCGTTGTAAGTCCGCAGACATACCGCTGTGCCACTGGGGGGAGGAGAATACATAACTTAAAGATATGGAATAGGAAATAATCTTTTTTGCATAAAAACATGTAGCTTCCAAGGCATGAAACAAAATGTCAACAAGGACACTTTCACATGGTTTGTATATTTATTTAGAACCTACCGTAAGGATAATTGCTTATTACAAATTCCTAACATTTTCAGAGAAGAATCCATAGTTAAATGAAAATCTACATAGTCTAGCTTTGGTGGATTAAAGCTCGATAAATCAATAGTAAAGATTACTTGTCTGCTCACAAACATATTAAATACAGAACCTGCAGGATATTCAATGATCTTGTCTAACTCGACCTTCACCTGCTTTCTGTAGGACTAAAAATCTCCAGAACGAGTGCCATGAACCTTGTTTCTGTCACCATTCAAACAGTACCATCCGGATCTAGACAAAACGCCAGGGCCGCATTAACCCTGGCGCAGTTGCGCCAGGACCCCAAGCGGTGAGGGGTCCCTACTGATGACACGGACTGCCATTTTAACTCCCTCTTTTTTCGATAAATCTTCATATTTTATCTGTTATTTGTTCTATCCTTACTCAATACAGACTAGATTAATTTGACCGACCTCGTAACTACCACAAAAAAAACAAAATAAATCAAAATTACCATTTTTTTCTATCTGTGAAGAATTCAATAGAATAGAAATTCAAGCTCATCAGCTTTCATATACAGTAGAAGAGCAGCTTAGGATGAGATTTCTAGAGAGAGAAAAGAAAGCTGGCAGATGATGATACTTCTGAAGGGGAAATTAGTTTATCTGTGACTCAGAAGTTTCGCATAGAAAATTTTATATCGGTAGCTGACAAGTTACAAATGTGTTTGAAAAATCGAAAGAAATAGAGTTTGGTTTTCTATCTAATTTCAAAAATTTAAGTGAGACTGAAATTTTTGCTGCAGCTATAAGATTGGGAGACATACTCTCCAGATCTAGATAGCTCTTTTCCCGATTAAATGATCTAGTTTGCGAAATTTTTTGATAGTGAAACACCATCCGCCCAACAATGCATCAAAGCAATAAGAAAAAACAAACTCGAATCTATTTTTCCTCATGTTGACGTGGCATTAAAAATATACTTGTGCCTACCTGCCACGAACTGCAGTGCAGAGAGAACTTTTTCTAATATTGCTAGAGTAAAAAATGAATTACGTGCTTAGATGTTAAATGAACGCTTAAATGCCCTTTCCTTGCTCACGATAGAAAGGATATTGCTTAAGCAAATAGATTATGAAGATGTAATTGGAGATTTTGCTTCCGCTAAACAAGGAAAAAAACGATTTTAGGGTGATGTTTGGCATGCTTTCGTAATGTTGTACAATAACTATATTGTTTTTTTTATGTACCTAATTCATTCTTACTTGTCATGTTGAACAAGTAAATAATTATTATTACAATCGTTTAATTTTAATATATCATTCTTAAAAGATACATCAAATTCTAATTTACTTCGAATAATTAGCTCATACTCTGTAATTAATTTAATATGTATTAATTATAATTAACTTCAAATTTGCTTGTACCCTATTCAAGGGTCTTAAAAAAATAAGTGCGTCAGGGCCTCAAAGTACCTTAATGCGGACTTGCGAAACTCCATACAAGTAGCAAAAATATATTCAATCTGTTTTAAGTATATAACCCTAGACTTGTATGTAATTAGCCAACTCAATCTGAAACTATTGCTCGATAAACTTCATATTTACCGACTAGCCTGAAATCTGAAAGTCATTAACATAGGGGTTGTTTAAAACAAATAAGGAGGTTGGTGTGTAAAAATGTGATTTGACACTCAAAACACAATCTTGAGGAACGCTCAGATCCTGTGTGAAAGAACATGGGGGCGTAAAACCAACACAAAACATAGAAACACCTATTCCTTCTGCGGAGAACATGGGGGCGTAAAACCAACACGAAACATGAAACACCTATCCTCTACGGATAAAAAAAAAGTAAATGGCCATGCAACCCATAAGAATGAATGTTTTGTGGAATATCATAGTTGTATGTGGTATAAGGTTTTTATTCGTTAAAAAAAAGATATTAGATATTCTCATTTAAGAAACGTTTTCCTGGTAGATATTTCAAGTCTTATTACGTGTCCTTGGTGGAAATGAGGCTATTTCATTCTTGTAACCAAACAAGACATTACCTTCAAAACCTTACAAAGCCAGATAGTCAAGACAATGGGCCTGGGCCGATGATCAGAAGAAAGGATGGAAAACTTCGAAATTTTTGAGAAAAAAGATGACAGACAATAGCCCGATATTATAATTCAGAAAAAGTCTTCTCATGTCAGATGTTTCGTATTATAACCCCTCTGGTCATCATACCAAAAACTGAGAAAAATGCATGCAGTATGTGTTTAAATGGACAGGAAGTCAGGAGAGCAGTTAGATGAACTGGAATGGAAAACAGAAAACTGCTCCCTACATGAGTATTATAAATTTCTGGTAAAGTAACCGTTACCATCAAGATGAAAGGGATGTTTTTATATTTACCATTCGTTTTCTTATGTTATCCCACATGATGAACAAAAATAGGACTACTTAGTGTTTATCTTTACTCCTTTTGAACACGTCCTCACGTATCATTATGGAAAACGTGTTTACTTTTACTACCAACATGCACGTTAAGAATACATGTGAAAATTTTGACGCTTCTGCCAGTTTCATGGCTGAGAGCTGAAAGTCAAGATATTTCAAGAATAAAAGTCACGGGAGATTTCTTACATTACTGTATAATAAATACACACACCAGAATACATTATATATAAACACAACATTAGGGAAGATGCTGAAAACTACCCTTCATAAAGTACACAAGTTTACAAAAAACATAGACGTAATAAACTTCCAAGGGTTATTAAGTTTTTAAATTAGGAAACAATCATGCATACCCATCAATGGTAACCAAGCATGACCCAAATACCTAACACATTAATCTGTGAAATGCGCTGTATAAAAGCGAGTAAATCAGGAAAAATAATTAATTAAAGGAAAGATAACGTAAGTGAACAAAGCAATCTCGAAATGAATGAAACAAACAGAAAATAAAGTCTGAAAAAAAAACATTGGCAAACGGACGACGAAACTAAAGTAATATAAAGTATAAACTTGTAACACTATTGTTGACTAATTAAAACAAAAAACTACGTTTCGAATGACTTAATGCATTTCGAAATAAATATAACCGCTGCGAAAAACGAAATTCACATAATATTCACTATTTTTTCATATCTGTAGCCATTTGGTCGGGTTCATGAAATTCTTCATTGTTTAACTTCATATCTAACTTCTAGTTTTTTCTTCTCATTGCGCTTTTTTTTGGGGCAACATTTCCACGGCGACACGTTTTACAAGTACTGAGATTACTAAAATTTTTGGTTTGATCTTATTTGATGTTTTAAGTAACTTAAAATGCTGATTGAATATGTTTCACAGTGATCTTTGTTCGTACAGGACATGTTATTTATAAGTTAGTAAGCTTTTGAATACATGAATCATTTCATGAATTGGTTGAATAATTACTTGTATAACCTCTTGGCTACGGGTATCTTTTTTCGACTTCGTTCGGTATTCTTACCTTATTAACAGTTAATACGCTTTTTAAAATAACAGTGTGGAATCAAATATACGAGTGGTAAATTCAAAGATGTCTCTCTCCATTTTGCTACTCGAGTTCATAATTTAATAAAACTCCAAACGTTTCCTCAGACACCACCAAACAATAGATAACCACCAGGCAGGCAATAAACCTACACAGATAACCGCCAGGCAGGCAATAAACCTACACAGATAACCGCCAGGCAGGCAATAAACCTACACAGATAACCGCCAGGCAAGTAATAAACCTACACAGATCATCACTATACAAGTTCTTTTCCCATTCACCGTCAAACAGAAATACTGACACACAACCAAGTCTCCCGGAACTTCTAGGAGTCTCCTTGATTTGCACAACATCCTCCCTCCTCCCGAAGATGACCGACAGGCGGTTTATTTGTGTTAACTTTCATTCTACCATTTACCAGTCATTTTATGTGAAAAAAGTCTGCAATAGTTTTAATAATTACTAAGTGAACGTTAAAAACTATGTATATTTGTGTATAGTAAGTATATGTGTATACATATATAAACAATAACTACTTACATAGCAAACCGTCAACTGTATGTTTTATAGTTACAAACATAAATTTTGAGTGTTTTCAGATTGTAATCACGAATTAATATCATGTAATACTATTAAAGCTAAGTTACACGTTATACCAATTATCTACATGGTTTTCAAACGATCTAAAAGTTTATTTTCAGCATTGTTTTACCAGCTTGAATGATTCCAGTTAAAAATAAAAATGGTTCACTAGTTATTATTTACCAATACCACTTTCATAAAATCAAATAACTCTAATGATAGTAAAAAATAAATCATTAATACCAACATGACGAAAGATAACAAGGGTCACACAATAAATACGTTTATATATACATGTCAAGTAATGAACTGATTATAAAAAAGGAACCAAAAAGTAAGACATACAAACTATACAAGGTCTTTCTTGTACCTCAGATACGTATGACGCGAGAGATGATAAAGACGTGCATACATTAAACACACACACAAACCTTAAGATATATTATATACAACATAAAGTTAACTGATTAAATAAAAGCAAGAGAAACTCGGGTATTCAAATTGAGTAAAATTTAGTTTTCTCCCGAGAAAACAAAGCACCAGGATTACAGTGCTGTTGTCGTTACTATGACAGCGAAACGCTGAACTGCTGTTTTGTCAACTCCAGGCAGATTAGACATAGTAGGTTTGAGAAATTTAATGGACGACAACTGCCTCTTGAAAGAAAAGACGACGATGTTTCAGTTTCTATACTGAAGAAGGCCTCAGCTTAAAAGCCAATACGTCATCTCTTTTTTTTCTTTAAACAGTTGCAGTACGTTTTGTCACCTGAAATCCATGCTAAAATTCCATCCAAACCTGAATTGTACATTACAAATTCAGCTCCGAGAAAACTTAATCTAGCTTATCCGAGATATGCGACATGTTTTTGTGTGAAGTGTCACAAAATTTACACACGGAACTGCATATAATAAAGGTCAACAAAATGTGTAGTATTT
>NW_013667081.1:81079-83417 GCF_000517525.1 Limulus polyphemus
CACAAAATTTACACACGGAACTGCATATATAAAAGTTACGACAAAATGTGTAGATTTAACTTTTGACGTTTGAATATACATATATATATATATATATATATATTTATTTATTTATTTGAACATATATATATATATATACACAGTATCATACACAGCTCGAAATGACGTTAAAAACAGCTGCAGAAAAATCTGCTACTATTAACTTTGTCCACCACAGCATTATTAACTAAATGTATTTATATTCGTTTGACAAATGGTTATAAACTAAGCCACGGCTGACGAGTCAGGCGCAACTTTTGGAAGTGTATCAAATCTAGCTACTCTTCAAATGAATCCGGTTTCTGCAAACATTTGAACACTTACGGGTAAATATTAATGGTGTATATAAGATTCTGATAATGCTCAACTTCAAATCACCTCTTTACTCGGGATCGTTTCGCGATTCAGTAAATTGCAGCCTAAAACAAATATTATACGTACAAATACACACTTGGAAACAGAGGTAACATGCCCGACATTAAAAATAATCATTACCAAATGCCACATTTAATGTTTCTTGCGACTGAACAAGAAACTATTGACCATGCCTAGACGTTTGTACATCAGGTGTAAAGTGTTCTAGTTGCAGTTCAGTCACATTCATTTCCAAAGCTAAACATAGATGTTAACCGTCACTAAGATGAGCCAAGCTAAACGTAATTAACATCAACTGTTTTACTTTACACAAATTCACCGAGACAGACTTGTATATAGTGTTATAAGCTATATTTTAATGCTGTAAATTGTTTGTTAGATACAGGTCGCATGACGCTAAGATCAGTTTTGTCGAAAGGGGTCTCGAATATTCTAAATTGACTTCAGAAAAACCTAGTAACAACATTGTGAAATGTCTAAAAGATTTGACGTGAGGTTTCTAGAATATTCTAAGTTAGATTGTCAATACGGGTGAGCTAATCAATAAGCTTACAGTGACACATCCAGAAGATAGTAGTTTTCTAGCATGTAGAGTAGTCCAGTTAGGGTGTTTCTGGATCTGTATTACCTATCTCGCATATTGAATTACTCTGTACATAACAAGTAAGTTTATTTTAAGGTTAGTACAGTGTATACAGCGTGGCTGTAACGTAGGCATATAACGAGTTACAAAGTGTAAAAGCCAGTTAATAAACATTAAGGATGAAACAAAACTAGCTTGTTATTGTTACGTAGCGTGGACGGTAAATTATTTTCACCAGATAATTTAAAAAGAATCCTCCAACGAAAAAACAACATCACAACACAAAGTTTAAGAAACATCGTTTAACGCAGCTACAGGCTATTCTATTTATCATAACGCTTAAAAACTCAATTCAAAACTCGTAATGTGTTTTAACGTATGGAATTATGAAGCTTCTGAAAAATAACATTATAAGGTGCATGATTTATTTGTTAAATTACCGCAAAGTCACTCGAGAGCTATCTGTGCTAGCCGTCTCTAATTTAAAAATGGCAGACTAGAGGGAAGGCAGTTAGTAAACGCTACCCATCGCTAAATTTTGGGCTATCCTTTACCAACAAATAGTAGTGCTGACCGTCACATTATACGGCGAGTATGTTCAATGATAGGTTTTTGATCCTACGATCGGCAACTAGGTCGGGTGCCATAATTACAAGGCCCAAAAATTGTATAAATATAACATACTATGTTTGAACAGTCTTTGCATCATTTTCCGTGTTATAACAATAATCTTCTAAAATCTAGTAAAACTACTGTTAAAAATTTCACAGACACCGCCTATATTCAGAATGTAACGCAGTTCATGAATGCAGTAGGTCGGCAACTAGTCAAACCAATGACTAAATTTTAATTAGAAACCCTAGATCACTAGCACTTATTATAAACTTATCTGACCTGATACAAGGGTTATCAGAAAACCGACAAGCTTTATATAACGATGACATTATTCAAACACTGTATAATTAATAAGCACATCTAGAGGCAATACGTGGCTTGATAGCATCAATAAAAACTCATCTATACATAGTACCAGGTGAAGACAAGCTTCAACACACAGTAAAATCAATTACGCGGATAAGACTTCAAAAACCAGTCTGAATTTATGGAATGTATAAAACAAACACACGGAGATATAGATTGTAGAATCAATACATACCTGCCAGACGTGCATCAATTGCTTTGTTTCAGATTTTAACTTCAAAAAAATATTACATGATTTACATTTAGAATACGCAACAGGGTCAAGGTACAAAATAGCAAGACAAGTCCTTTACACGCACGCGCGCGCGCGCGCGCACACACACACACACACACATATATATATATATATATATATATATA
>NW_013667081.1:83855-89254 GCF_000517525.1 Limulus polyphemus
CATATATATATATATATATATATGACAACATGTTGGTTATTTTTTTTTAACAAATGCTAAATTATTGACTAGGACGTCAACATCGCCATCAAACTAAACTGTATGTGGTATTTAATGATATAAAAATGGGTTACTTGTAAGCTCCAATCCTACTGGTTACTCGGTCACAGAGCTTGCAATATCAATATAGTTTTGTTTTTTAAGAACATGTTAATGTAAAATAAAATATAACGATATGTCTTAAAACACAAATAAATTCATGGCGCATCTTTAAAAATAACGAGTTATCCAAGTCTGATGGGAAGGTGTCTTTCCCTAAGTGTGCTTGTTCGAAGTCCGACTGTTAAAAATATATTTCTTATGAATAGGGTTAGGGAACTCGGAAGGTTGAAGACCAACCAACTGATCTCTTACTGTATTTATCAGCAAGCTATAACAGGAATGTGATAAAACCGAAATACGCCAGTGGAGTTATCTTGGAAACGATAATGATATATGGCTGAATGTATGTGGTGGCATGAAAACAAAGGTAAAATTAAAAATATTATCTCTGACGTAAAGGCTTAATGTATTCTTTGACTCGCCGCAACCTAAAGTATCAAGACAGCCTTGACCATATACTGTGGACTGTAGCTTCGCCTATTCAAAGCTCATCAGCAAAGCTTGGGTCAGCAAACACACACAAAAAAAGCTGTTAGGTCTCTTATAATGGTGACGTGTATATATTTTCAGTTTTACCTTTAGTGAAAATGAAAGAAACTACAATATGTATTTCTTCGGGTTGTTGACCCAAACTGTGCTGATGAGACTTGAATAGGCAGTCCACAGCAGAGAGTGCAGTGAAGAATGCATTAGGCCTCTACATCACACATTATATTTTCAATTTACAGAATTTTGTAATATAATCATTAAACAGTGGGTAGGCTGTGTAATATCGAATAATAAATTAGATGCAATGCCATTTCATTATTCACACACTTAAATTAATGTAGGTGCGTTAGAAGGGGTTAAAATCCATAAATATTACAAACACATTTGAAACCATGTTTACAAGAAAGATTTGTTATTCTTGTAAAATTACTTCTCTGAAACGAATTTGAAACATACGACACCAGTGAAAATATCGCGCAACAAAAGTGAATCTTAAAACGGCGTTTAAATGTTGTATTTTCAACACTGTTGAAAAAAATTCATTCTTAAACGTTTATAGTTAACTCATTGGTTGGAGAATGCAAAGTAAATTCGCCATTTTCTTTAAAACAAAATCAAAATAGGTGGTGATTATAATTGCACTCAGAGGCGTCGCTAGGTGCTTAAAAGATTCGGGGCTCGGGCCGATTGGCGCGGGATTGTTCAGCGTTTCAGTATGATATCGATCATGGTTTACTTTTATATTCAGTCAAGTGCAAGATTATGCAAAAAGTGATTTCCTGACTCCAGAGAGGAAAATACTGCATTCAATCACATATAATAATGACATAAGTTCTAAACGGTTCACAACATTTTGAAATTACCAGTAAATTCGTCAAAAATTAACGTTAAATTTCATGTTTAACATAATAACTGGTTAAACATCACAAGAAAAATAAACATTCCTTGCCTTTTGACTTAATTCTGGCACTGATTTCAGGCAATCTCGTCCAGGGAAAATGAATCACAATTCTCATCCGCTTGTACTCCTTGACACCAGAGTTAGAAAGCACCAGCCCTAAGTGCCTTTTAAATGTACAGCAAGGATTTAACTTTAATTTAACTAATTTCAGGCAGGAACATAACAGTTGAAACGATGGGCGTGTTACTTACAACCAATTGGCATTAACTACATATGTGTATGTATATACTCCTCGCAAAAACTGAGACAAAACATAAATCTTCTTGAAATAAATATATACGAGTGCGAAAATTTTAAAAAAAGGAAATCATCCAGCAACACCCACCGCCACAATAGCTTTATCCGGCTCTTTCTACGAAAGACGGTATCAATGTCACTTTTATAATGTGCTCATAGCTAAATGTGCGAAGTATGTTCAATGGTATCATGCCTCGAAATCTGAACCCTTCCATCCGCAGCCCGATGTGCTAACCACTAAATCACAAAAACGAAGCGACATTTTAGTAGTTTCAAGAAAATAAAATTGTCAATACTTAAATACAAGCACACAAATCACGTAATTACGAGAAATTAATAAACAATTTTAGTAAACATAATAAATACTGTTCGTGATAATTCATAGCGTATAAACCAGAAGAAGAAAAAATGAATCAAATCCAGTTACCCCACGAGCCGATCGTTGTTCTGAAGTACCCATCCTCTAGACGGAAGTTATGTAAATTCATCATTAATGAAAGGTTATCTTAGGACGTGAAAAGTTGCTTTCCTTATATGTAATTGTAAAAAACTCAAAAATGCCCGTAAAAACTGAAAATCCCACAATGTAAAACCGCAATTTTGTATGCATCTTCACATGAACCCAACAAACCATCATGCCAAATTTGGTAAAGATCCATCAGCAGGGAGCGAGGTAGAGGTAAAAACCGCAAAATGAAAAACTGAAATTGTGTATGTACCCCCTCATGGACGTAATGAACCTCCATACTAAATTTGGTGAAGTTCTATCCACAGAGGGCGAAGTAGTAGTAAAAACCGCAAAATGCTAAAACTGAAAATTGGCATATACCTTCTCAAGGACCTAATGAACCTCCATACCAATTTTGGTGAAGATCCTGCGAAGTAGTTACATCGACAAACAACAGACAATACTATTATATTAATAGAGATGTTTACGAACAAACTGTATAGTTATTCAACCTTTAAAATGTGTAAAGAAATCAAGAGGAAAATTAGTTAAGCTTACATTACCTGTAAAAAATAACATGTAATAGCCGAGTTGATAAGTCAAAGAAAAACTACAAATGAAAATAAATGAATCATAAACATTTCAAATACATATATATATATATATATATCTAGGGAACAACAGTACCAGTGTTGTACCTAGAAAGTTCACAACAGGTGCAAAACTGTACAACAACAGCAGCAGCATAGCTGCAACACTTCGCGAGACGCACATAATTACATTTGTATCTTTTACTCTATTTACGCCTGTCCCGCTTTGGTTTCAATCAATGCTAAAAATGAAACACAGTTAAGTTAAAATTCGTATAACGCTTTGAGCTAGTCATAATTTCGATATGTTATTTTAGATTTGTGAATCTTTGTATATATATAACATCTGGATCTTCAAAAAGTGATATTTAGAATTTCGTATCAACACTGGGAGAACAAAAACTGTCACAAATTGCTACAATATCTTACAATGTGCTGTTTTCTATTCTTTGTTTCTCGTCGAAAAATTCTACGAGTACATGCTAAATGAAGCGAAAAGCTACAAGCAAAGCTTTTTGGTAAACAATTCTTTTTTAGTACAGCTAACTTTTTTTGTATTTCATTTTCATTACTGTAAAGTTAGTTCCAAATATTGCGACGATTCTTGCAATTTACAGTATAAAAAATGATTATTTAAATCTGGTGGCTTTTTACGAGTTTTAATACTAAATTTAGATTTGAATAAATAATGGAACTATTTGTCCTTATAAAGTAATTTTGATCTAGATTTTTAGATTATATAAAGATAACAGGAAAATGAAGAAAGTCAGAGAACTACTCGTTGTGCTTTCAAAGTTTATTGCAAATATATTAGAAATATATACACAAAAACCAAGAAAAAGATAAAACAAGTCCAGACACTAAATTGAAGACAACTTTACAAGCTGCGTTTTCTTACAATGATAAGTTTTTCATAATTTCTTACTGATTTGTTGTATAACAAAAAAAAAAAAAATGAAACATACTTCCTGAAAGTTGTGATGTACAATTTCCCAAATGTTGTGTAAGATGACTCCCCATTATTTTTCACGAAGAATCGCGCAATGGGCTATCTGAAGAGTTTCAGTCGTGGATATCGAAACTCGAATTTTACAGTTATAAGACCTCAGACTTCCAGCTGAGCCACCGGGGAGGGGAGCGAATCGCACGGGAAATATGATACAAAATAATTGTATCTCAAAAACATTTGATCTTATTGGAAAACATTTGAGCTCAATTTTGTTTGTTTCCTTGTTGAATTGTCCCCCGATGGCCCAGCGGCAAGTTTAAGGACTTACAATGCCAAAAATCCGGGGTTAGATTCCCAGCAGAAACCCACGTTGAATTTCCTCTTAAACAAATACTGAAACTCTATTGGATGTCTGCGTTAGCTGTACCTAATTTAGAAGTGATAGACAAGAGTCAATACCACCCACCTCCGGCTATTCGGGTTACTTTAATTTAATAATGAAATTGACCAAAATATCATAACGCCCCCTATAATCGTACCTCTATACTACCATTACAACGTCCTACTGTCAATTGTAATTAAATACGGATTTCCGTTGCGTGTATAATATTTTTTAACTGAAAACACTTCGCTGGTTAATCTAATTAGCATTTATCTACAGTAGGTCAGTATTAATTACCAATACATCTATATGGCACCTATATATTAGGTCGTCAAGAGATTAATGTCGCTTTTTTAGATGAAAAAACCCGAACAACTTATATACCAAAACAAAATATTTATTAAATGAAATAGTCTCCATTCTTATCTATCATGCTTTTCCATTTTACAATCAGGTTGTTAATGCCCTGACTAAAAAAATCACTTGGCTTTGAAGCAAGAAACACTTCGATGTCCTCTTTAACACATTTCACATTTGCATACGTTTTCCCATTAAGATGGTGTTGCAGCGAACGAAAAAGATAGTAATTTGATGGTGCCATATCTGGAGAATATGGTGGGTGAGGGAGAATTTCCCAACCCAACTCCATAATCCTGTGTTGCGTCAAATGTGCCACATGTGGACGTGCATTGTCGTGGAGAAGAACACCTTTGCGATTGACGAATGAATGGCGTTTCTGACGAAGTGCTTGATTTAAGCGTTCCTGTTGCTCACTATAGATCTCTGCATTGACAGTTCGCTGTGGATTGAGGAGTTCGAAATGAATTACTCCTTTGATGTCCCACCAAATGCAAAGCATCACTTTCTGCGGATGGAGTCCACGTTTGGGGGTCGGAAGTGGTTTTTGTCTAGGAATGAGACATTGTTTTTGGCATTTAATATTCGAATAGAGAATCCATTTTTCATTACCAGTGAAAATTCTGTTCAAAAATGGTTCAAGCGCATTACGCGCCACAAGAGACGGAGGAGCGTTCACACATTGGAAATGATGATCATGGAAGAGTTTGTGAGGCACCCAAACACCTTCTTTAAGGAGTTTTTCAATATTCCTTAGATGTTTACGTATTGTTTCATGAGAGACATGCAATTTCAGGGCCATTTCACGAGTATGATGCCTTGGG
>NW_013667081.1:89270-118384 GCF_000517525.1 Limulus polyphemus
GTCATTAGATACTTGAGAGAATACTTTTTATTTTTCCGTTTTGGTGGGTTGGTTGTTTTGAATTTCGAGCATAGCTACACGAGGGCTATCTGTGCTAGACTATAAGGAAGGCAGCTAATCATTACCACTCATTGCCAACTCTTGGGGTACTCTTTCACCAACAAATAGTGGGGTTGACCATCACATTATAACATCCCTATGGCTGAAAGGGTGAGCATGTTTGGTGTGACAGGATTCAAACCCATGACCCACAGATTGTAAGTTGAGCACCCTAACCACCTGGCCCTCTCGGGCCTACAAAATGATAATAAAAAAAAATTCATACAATTGTCTTTAAACATTGACTAAATTTCCCATATGTAACAGGTTACTGCTACCAGTCTGACTCTAAACATAGACTAATTTTTGCATATTTTCATGACAAAACAGGTTTAAAACTCCTTTATTTTTTAACTTGGATGAAACCATTTCCCTGTTGTACAAAACTCTCTTAAAACTATATCCTATTGTATAGTGTCCAGCATTTATGGAAGGAACAGGGTGACTTGACAGGATGAATTACATCTGTAGTAAAAGTTTATGCATCCAATGAAAATGTGTCATAATTTGTTAAGTAACAGCAGTTACACAAGGCAAGCGATAATTTCAATGACTGCAATTTCAAAAATGAGTAATATGTTCTTCTACCCTTTTGTGCCTGCAGTTTACAAATGTTCAACAGATGTTCCCTTAAGTCCACTAGTGTGCATATGTTCAAATGATGCACAAGTTATCATGCACTGCCATTCTATTCACCAGATGCCACTCTGTTTACTGAAAAGAACTTCAATGATTTAAGCACCTATTTAGATAAGTGGGAAATTAAGAAAGAGTAGAGGGGAGGGGTCATACACCAACCCCAGAATGCCCTTGTGTAATTCTCTCACTGTTACTTGTATTTTAGTTACAATGTCACATCATCACTCATTGCAAATGCATTAACTCACCTTGTATGATGATTATATGCAACATGCAAGATTTCTTATCTTTCCATATTAAATCACTTCAAATATGTCTTTGCACATAGTTTGACCTTCTTAAAGACGTTTTCTGCTCAACCACAATACTTATTTTGCAATTACTTTTTTCTTTTCTTTTTTCTGCTTGTTGTTTAGAGTGGCCTAGATATCAATACACTTTTGGGTATACAAAGAATTATAAATACTGTATTGGCCTGCTTATAAGGCAATGTTTTTTGATCAATAATTAGGCCATAAAATTCATAGTCACTTTATAATTGTGGCCAACCACAGGCACCTTCCCCTATTCTATCCTGTCACGTTCCTGAATATCCAGATAGTATGTGTGCCTCCTATTCGCTCAAAGTCATTGGTAATTCTTGCAACTAACTAACTTGCAGGCTGTTCAGTTATAGTACTGATTTTGCAGACTTAAAAAAGGCTTTGTGACACTCAATTTTTCTTCTTTTCTATGGTTGGTGAAAATGGGGGTCACCTTATATTCGAGATTGCCCTATAATTGGGACAATGCGGTAAAAAAGAAGGATTTTTAGGCAGGTAGGAAATCAATAAACTGGTTAATTTTAGATCCAAATACATTATTAATATATTTGATAGTAAAATTGATAACAATCAAAATGTAAAATATTGATTTACTCTGATGCATGGTGTACCTGGTATATATGATACTAATTATTAAAGTTAGTACTTCCTATATAAAAACTTCACATCAAATATCTAAAGTAGGGATGCACAGGTAGTAAAGTTTGGTCCGAGTATTCGGTGAAACCACAACTACCACAAAGAAGAAAACACAGGAAAAACAGACAGAGAATGTGAGATGCATCACATCCCAACATAGGACTCGCACACATTGACACGAAATCTGATGACATCTGACCAGCAAATGCAGACACGAATACCAAGAAACACAAAGAAACTCAAGCTGACATACCCATTGACTCTCTACACAAAGAAGATGAGGTAGTCTAGTTCGATCAAATAATTACCAATTTTAGGAGATTATTCCAGATCCCTTCTTCCCGTAGATACAGCTATGTGGACGAGCCCCACGACATTTTTCTGCATGAATTATCCACATTTTTTGCATGACCTTCACCCAGCAACAATGACAACTGACGACGAATACATCCAAGCTACTCCCAGCCTGATATCATCTCTCAATATTTTTAGTTAATTCCCTACATTGTTGCTTTTTACCTATGTATGTTCTCTAGTCCTTAACTTTTTTTCATTTCAGGATATCCCAGGCATGGATCAGGCAAATTAATTTGGCACCTAGCCCATGAAAGTGGGTTTTCTCGGGGTACTCCTGTTCCCCCCCCCCCCCCAAACTAATTCTTGGGCATTGGATTTATTAATCCCATCCCAGGCATAGGGTTTACATATCTCCACCTCCCTCAAGGACCATAAGTCCAAGATAGGCCATGTGGTAACCGAGAAGAGAGGAAATCAAGTACTAAAACATCCAAGGCTTTCCTGAGGAGGCTTCACACATGCATCACCCACATACCCTTATGAGACAATATCTCGTGTATCCACATAATAATAATAATAAAAGTCAATGCTTTTAGTTGTTTTTTTGATAAGCATTTCATAATACTCTATAAACCATAAGCAGGGCAAAAAGAGATCTGAATACCTACAAACACCTATTGTTATATTAACCTAAATCCCTATCACATAACTGATTACCATCTAGAAATTATATCTCCACATATTTTGACTACTTCAGTTTTTCATACAATACTAAGATATTTAGTAGTGGATCTAGGGTTTTGGAAAGGGGAGTGCGGTCACCTGGATGGGTGTCGTATAATTTCAGGATTTTTATCAATGCAGCCAGATGATACAAACTTGAATATAATAAGATAAATTAGTGTCCGTAGGAGAGGCAGGAAATAAAATCTTTCATTGAAATTATTTATTGTTAAAAGGGGAGCAATTTAGAGCATAAGGGCACAAAATTATAAAAAATGGTGTGGTTGGCCACACCCCTCCTGAATCCACTAGTGAAGATAGCTTCCCATGATTGATTTTATAGGCCACATATAGCTCACGTACTGAAAGTGAGTGAAGGTGTAAATAGGAATAGGCTAAAATGATAAAGAATCTGATACCTAAATGTTTCTTAAACATCAGATAACCTGAAAAATCTTGTGGACAAATTATATCACATTTGTTGCCCATGTGATATATGAGAAAAGACAGTGAAAGTTTCAGTAGTTTTGTGACATGATAACACAATAAGATGGATAATAATTTCCAGTAAAAGTAATATAAAAGAGCATTTCAACAGTACCCTTTGTATGTTGCACACCTCTGCCATTAAGCCTTTCCCTCAAGAATAATAAAAGCTCCTTTTAAACCATAAATAGGTCACTATTAAAGTGTAATATGATGATCAAAAAAGACTATGATTGCAACTTCACTGTAAAGTTGATTTGTCCTATATTTCTTTCTTTTTCTCTCTCTGTGTACAGACACACACACAGAAACAAATACACACATACTATTATAATCATACTTTTAGCTACAGCAATTTAATATGTTGAACATTTGTTTATGTTTACATTTCTTTTATATCAATTACTACTTTATATACTATTTATTATAACGTAATACATATTAATGCATCTAGATTGCTTTGACTTTGTTTTGTAAATTCAGCTCTGCATCTTATCATTAGTGAAAAATGTTTGAACTATCGTATTTACAGATAAAATCGATTTCCATACAAGTATCAGATAAGCAAACTCACCCATGACAGCAGATTTGATCAATAAGTAAAAGGATTGTTATTTAGTAGATAACCTGACTGAGTTTTAAGTTGAATGAAAATTAAACAGTTTTATGGATAATGAAAACAATTTTTATTTAGACACAAAAAAACAACAAGCATGCTGACCTGCATAGACAACTAGACGATCACCACTTTTAAATCAGCAAATAGCTTATCAACTTTCCACCCTTCAAGACAAATCTTTACTGAATTAATCATGATAAAAACAAGTATAATTAAACTAGAAAGTGCACCAGAATTCAACAGGAAAACTCACTTTCTTTGTACAGTTGACAGTGTCACCTCATGACATTTGTTCTCTCTGAGTACTGATCAGCTGTAACATTCAAACAACTTTATATTTGGCCAGCAAAGTACATTCTAGTTTTTAATCTTTCAACCTGAATGCTATATGTTACTGTAATATCCTATCAGGCAGAATAGATGTTACATATTATAGAGAACAAATGAAGTAGAACAAGGTAATCTCAACAACTTTCTGGACCATGTTTCACCACCATTACAGCATGGAAAATAAATAACTGAAAAATTTAGAAATCTCTACATCAGTAAAGCAAATAGAAAACGTGATATGTGTGCATATCACAAAACAATCATGCTCAATAACCTTCATCAAAGCAAGGCCAACGTAATTTCAATAAATCCTTGACAATTTTGATAACATTGTATCAAGCAAATAAAATCTAAGATATATATTCAGTTTCTCAGATATTACATGCTCGTACCTTAATATAATTGACATACCAATATAAATATTTTTCCTAGGGGGAGGAGGTTAAAATACTGTTCAGTGCTTTCATCATTAAAGAAATCTTGCAATTTTACATAAAAACAAAACCATAAGAACATGCTATCCATTCAGATATTTATTTTTTTATACCATCTAGAAGTTTGTTCTCATTTTCACATAACAAAGTACTTCAGTTTCCTTTTAAATTACATTTATTCAAAAAATCAATATGGTGCTCAAATCATTTTTTGAGAATACCCATCATTTACAAATCAATGTTATAACCAAAATGTCTTATTAAAACAAACAATGCTATGTATTAATGCTCTAAACAATATACATGATAAAAGTTCATGGATATTGTAATTTAAGTTGTTTACTACATGTCATTAAACTTTGCATTGGATCCAAAGGGAACACACTAATATTTAAGTAGTAGGTTTGGATCAACTGTAAATATATCATTAATTAACTCAAAACTACTGTAATCCTTGATATTAATTCATGTTTTATTGCTATTGTTTCAAGTAACTTAATAAACAAATTAAAACCTGTTGGCTAATAAAATTATCTACTAAAACATTTTGATTCATTTTAAGTATGTATATAGTCTTGGAAATAGTTACAAAAATGTAACAATTTTCACGTCCAGTAGCTCTTGCTTTGAAGAAATATAACTTCAATAATTCTTTTTCTCAATGGAATTAAGTAAACTCAATCTCTTATTTTACATCATTCTATTACAATAAATCGATATTCACATCACAAATTCATAATTTTTAAAATACTTCTAATTATTAAAATTGAATTGCAGTATATATCTTCAATATCATATCTGTCAAAATGCCCATTATTTCAAACTTTTTTTTTCCAAAACAGTAAAACACTACAAAAATGAATGTCATAGTCTAAACAGTTAATTTATAACAAGTCAACTGACAAAGGTGAGTCTTATCAGTTCTGGTCAGTTAGTGATGCATGAAGCAGAAAATCTGACTTGTACCCTAACCTCTCTCTCTCTCTGAGGACCACTGAAGCTTATATCCTGACTGGCAGTGCATCTGTAACTGATGCACTGTTTAAAGCTTAATCCTTATACTACCTGCATTGCCCACATGGATTTCATGCAGAGTTAAAGTATTTATGACTTTTATAGCATAACATTATGTTCTAGGGATCATTAACTCCTGGCACTTGTATTATATTTAATCATACATTTTATTTATTTATGCAGATAAAAGCTACATGTAGCTTTCACAACCACTGAAGTCTGAATACAAAGTGCTTTGTCATTATTGCATGTGTTTTATAATAACACTGCTGGTTTTAATACTTAGAGACTATTAACAGCAAGTTGAAACATTTTTTTTATGTAGACCTCTCTTTGAAATGCATTGTAAAGAAGTTCTGTGATAGATGTATACTATTCAATTTTACTTTTAATACATGATTACTTACTACTACTTTATATGTTAGATGTGTTTTTCAATGCATTTATAATTGGGATGCACAAAAATCCACAGTGAATGCTTGGAGAACTAAAAAGCAAAAGATGTCAGTGTCCGATTTACTTGTGATCTGGCTTAATGCAGCTAAAATGGGAGGAACCCTCAGTATCCTTTTACATGTAAGCTCTGGTGCTTCAGATGTTTGTGATAGACAAAAAAAAAGTGTGGTTGAGGTACATACACGTTATTTGTGATCAAACTGGAGAAACACTTATATGAAATAAATTATAGATATATTCAGTGAACAGTAAAATAACATGGTATATGAGCAGAACCTACATGCATAAAACACGTTATGTACTTGTATTACAAAGTATCAACGAAAAAAAAAGTTATCCAAATTAAGCTGAAACAATGTTACATTTGGGTGTACAAGGAAGCCTCAGTGATGATCAATATATATTATGTTTTTCAGGCCATATTTATCTGTTCCTTAGAAAACACATTATAGCAAAATAATTTCTTATGACACTTTCTTTTAAACTAAAAACTTAGCTTCTGGTTGACCAGCTTGATCAATAACCTCGTATGATCAATAATAGTCTTTTTTTTCTTAATCAATAGTAGCAAATACCTATGGGATAATTGCAATTTTCAACTACTATCATTAAAATACAAATAGGATTATAAATGATATGTAGTATTTTTCTTTCTACTAAAAGTATAAATGAAAGTTTAGTAAAAATATTGTATATATGTATAAAATTACTACGGACATGTCTATGCAGAAAAACAAAACAAGCAAACTACAAGCACAATGACATTTTAACCTTCAAATTATTAACTTGTCTTTATACTATTTACTATCAGTTGGATCCACATATTGCATTATGAGAAATCTTATGGGTTTGCTGAACACTCGGCATAAAAAACTGAACAAAGAAAATTGGGTAAAATCACGGACTTTCTATGGAATATAAATAGGAAACATAACAGAAATTGTGAGATTACCAAGTGCAATATTAATGACATTTTTGTTTAAATGTTTTTGTGCAACTCATGTTATTAGGGACTATGTAACAAGGGCACACACGCAATTTGATGCATTAATAGTTTAAAATGAGCATTTAGAAAGCCAATGGGATCCATACAGATTTGGTCATCAGTAATTTTTAAGGTTGATGATTGATAACTAAAATTACACTGTATACTTCATGGTAGTGCACATACACATACTACTGGCATTTTACAGACTACAAATCTTCTGTATAAACATAACATTCTTTATTATTAATGTACATTGTATACATTTATAGTATCTATATTTTTGATACACAATAATGTTTATAAAAATATTGTTAATGAAATGTTCAGTCTCTTTACATTCATTATTCTGCATTTGTAGTTGTAAAGATACTCAACTCTACCACTGGAATAATGACATTTTGCAAATACGAAAAAGAATGATGGGTTTTGATAGCTCTATCTTAAAGGAATGAGTGAATAAAAATCTTTCATATCACTAGACTCTAATGATACACACACACTTCTTGATTATAAGAAATGCTCAATATAAATACAGGATTATAACTATTCAAATAACAAGTTATCATTTTCCTGTTCCATATTAACATAAATAGCCTTGAACTACATAAACTTCCCCAGCATTTTTTTATTTTTAAAAAACTAGTCAAATATTACATCAAACCAAAAGTAAATGATTTAAAATGTGCTATCTTAGACTTGTATAAATAAAGCACAATGTGATTCAAAAATATGATGTCTCACACATGTTCAGTAATTCAAAATACCAGAAAAAAGTAAGCTCGTGATACTTAGACTTATATAAATAAAGTACAATGTGATTCAAAAATATGATGTCTCACACATGTTCAGTAATTCAAAATACCAGAAAAAAGTAAGCTCGTGAAATACCAAAGTATCCCTTTAAGAATTAGAGTTTTGTATTTTTGAATAATTTTATTTATTGTGAAATCAGTATTTTAACACAATCTCCTACATATGTTATTTAATATTCATTAACCCAACAGATTTTTCTTCCCTAAAGTAGTAGGGTCTTATTATTGGAATTTTTCTCCACATGTACAGTAGAATTAATTAGCTTGTGTGGCCATCAGTTCTTGTTACAGAAAGTAAAAAAAAAAAACGTTTTCACACTTGAGAATGAAATAGTCAAACATGTAATTATTTTTATATAAATATTTCTGAAACTGTTATACAATGTCATAGAGAAGAGTAACATAGTATAATAATCAAATACATTTGTTACATAACATTTTTCTATTCACTATTTATCTTCTCTTGATATTTTTACCAACTCAAAGTAGAAAGAATAATAACTTCATAAGAATCTTATTATAACATTAAAATGTTATCTAGTCTTTTTTTTCTTTCTAAATTAAGGCTAAAGTAACATGGTAGTTTTGCTTATCATGAATAAAACCAAGAGTTCCATAAGAAAACTGTTTACTGTTGTGCCATCTTTTATAAACACGAATCTCAAAGCCCAACTGCATACTTTGTTTTCTGAATTAATTTCTCAAAATAAAATTAAAAACATTTAACTATATGAGCATTTTCATATTCTTCATTTATAATGGCCACTGAATTGCAACTGTAGTGCTTTGTCTCAACAATATGACAGGCATCCTAGAGAATCTCAGAAAAGATAAACTTGCAAAGAATACTTATGAAATGTTATGAGAGAGTGTAGAAAGCAAAAAATACTTATAAAATAACTTACATCTAGGCATAATAACCCAACTGACTAAAAAGGAAGACCAGATAGAAAATAAAAAACTCAAAGAGCACAGCAAAAAAGAATCTTTATTGTTGAGATAACACAAAGATGACAGGATCAACATCAATAAAAGTACAAGGTTGGCTGACTGGGAGTTTTCTGGTAAGAAAGCTTTCACATTTTCATTGAAATGGAAGGTAGCTACCATAACAAAACCCAACAAAGACACAGAAAATGAAACTTATGAGACTGTGAATAAAATCATTAAAACTGATAAAGAATTTCAAAAAAAGATGCAATCCATACAAATCAAACAACAATATACATGTAAGAGCCAAAGGATATTTCCTAAAAATGAAAAGCATTTTAAGATAAGTGGAAAGAAGTTGAAAAATAAAACTGAGTAAAAAAAAGAATGAATAAAACTCAGAGTAAAAGTATGAAAACAATCTGGGTTAAGAAAGAAAATAAGAACAAATGAATCAGATGTTACCTCCTAGTCAAATCCTCTAGACATCTGGAAAACTGCTATAGAAGACAGAAAGAATACCAAGGTGCTTATTAATTTATTGATATAATGTAAATAAAAAAATGTGAGTATGCTGAGAGGTCCACATGTTCACACACAAGATGGCTTCTAATATAAAATATATATCTTCTATAAGTAATATGGCCAGCTATTGTCCTGGATAACACAACCCTAAAACACTATGAAGACTGTTGGAAGGGTTACAGTCCATGACATAAAAAACAATCATCGAATTAGAAAAAGAGGTAGAAGAAATATTGTTAAAATATCAGAGATGCTAAAGAATATACAAGTATTTTTACTAAAAGATTCAGTATGACAGAAGTAAGTTTAGGAGTAAATGTTATTCTACCATTTTAAAATTACTATGAAACTGTCAAATAACACATGGCTCTTAATAGTGTGACTCTTTGAATATGACTGAGTTGAAAAAGACCAAACACAATGTAAAAACAAAATGAGAAATAATCTTTATTGAACAAAATAAACAAGAGTGCATTACATCCAACATGAAGACAATCCAAGTAGTGTAAATTAAGTTCTGAAGAAGCTCTCTATAAGAATGGGAGAGTACAACTACTATTTACAAAATACTATAGTTTTATCTTTCCCAGAGCACATTTAAGGTTACATCAGTGGATGCCAAATTGGATGGGGCAAGTAGAAGCCAAATGCCCACAGAGTGGTAAAACAATAGGTCTAAAGAATACAACCTCTGATTAGAAGCCCATAGGACCTGACTGAAAACATACAGGCCCATAGCCAACCAAAAGGAAGGATTATGAATACAACATTCAACCATTGTGGATGAACTGAAGAAAGCAAAAGGTGAGTAAACAAATTGGAATGTGGAGAAAACATCTGAGACATTGATTCTGGTCATTCACATCTTGGAAAAGAACCCACCTCAGAGAGCAAAAACCGTTTATCCTGAACCAAGGAACAATCAAGTTGGTTCAAGTGTGACAGATCTATAACAGGTAACCAACTTCCAATATTCATAGGAATAACAAAAAGAAAGGACTAAAATTCCATTGGAGTAAAGGCATTGTTCCATGGTATTCTAATTAGGTGAAGTGGAAAGTGAAAGGACAGGGAAAACCCCTAAGTCTGCAGCCAAGACCCACAACAGCCAGCTCTCAGAGGGGGGGGGGGAGTTAAATAGTAACAAGAGGATTAGGAACATGAGAAAGGGCAATCCAATAAGGCAGTAGGGCATGAAAAACCTGGTGGGATACTCTGGTCCAAAAAGGCAAGAAACAAAAGTGAGAAGAGATGACTGCTGACAACCTGCATCACCTCAACATTCCAAGGTAGAATAAACGTCCACAAAACCTCATCATGAGGAAAGGGTGCAACACAAATGTCTCTAAGAGAAGACTGAGGGAAGCAAGTGTCCAAAAATAAGGGCATTCTAACAAAGTATATCCCAGGAACAAAGAAACTAAGTTAACTTAGATACATTTTGAGGACAAGGTGGAAAACAGGTATGTACAAGTTCCCCCAGTAAAACTGAGATAATTGTAATGTAAAGCTTCTAAAAGATGAAGTGTGAACAAACAAATTGAGCAAGAAGGAGACAAAAACAAGTAAATGGAGAGTGGGAGAAAAAGAGAAGTAGGAAAATGAGATCCCAAGGTGAAAAAAAAAGAGGCTCAGGTGATAGAGGCTCATGCATCAAGACAACTTAAGATTCTGCAAAAACCAACTGAAGAAAGAGAAAACATGGCACATACGTGTGTAATCCAAGAAGTGAAGGTCAAAGATGACATTACCTGATCCTTATTGGTAGGAGAGAATCAGAAGCAAATGTGGGCATGGAAACAGAATTGATCAAGCTCACTTAATGATGTGGCAGGCTTAGCTGAAGTAACAGAAGGAGGAGGTCAGGAATCCAAGATCTGAGATTAGAATGTAACTGACCACCTGGTGCACAATGGCAGTAACATCACTAATCATCATAATGCCTTCGGTCACCTTTATATTATTGGATGACTCCTGCTGAAGAATGTAAAAACCTTAGGAAACATCAGGAACATTGAAACATAAGTCAGGTTCCAGATTATCAACAAAGCCAACCAAGTTGGTATGGTTTGTCTGTGGTACATGCCTACATCATTGGTGTAATAAAGAAATTGAAGAGTACTTAAAAACACATATGCTGGGTTAAAACAGTAGGAATCAATACTGTCAAAGAAAGTTTATCACAGACACTGGAACATGTATTCCAAGATACATATTTTATTAAAAGGAAAAATCAAACGTAAGATAATGTGAATCAAAATTCTAACAAAAATGTTCAAAATTTGGCATCTTTCATTCTCATAATCAAAAAAATAAAAGGAAAGAAAGACTACACTATGAATAATAATAATGAAAGCTTAAAACATAAATGGGAAAATGCTGTTAATTCTTATGAAAAGACAAGTCTCAATAAAGCAGCATCGATGAAAAGAATGAGCCTTTATTGTAATGTTAGCGCGCATGGGGTTTACTGCACTTGGCGGATATGTCACCCTCCTACTGCTGGAGAGCTATAGTCTAATGATTACATCATAAACTGGTGCATTCCATTTTAAAATATCTAGGGGTGGGAGTTCTGCAAAATTCTTCTGGGAAGACACCCTAGGTAATAGCTCTGTCTTGTAGAGAGGCAAGTACCGGTCAAAATAGTCTAGCCATATTCAAAGACTAACATTCTACTGTTAAATTACATATATGGTTGTAAAGACTTGCATGTGTAAAACAAAACGAAAATTTTATTAGAATTTGAAAGTTCACATTACTAAATATAACAAGAAACAAAATATACTTTACATACCATAGTAGGTTTAAGTAGGTTTTTCAGGTGTGAAATGCTCCAAATAAATCATAATTAAATTATGCTGGTTTCAGCTTTATCCATAAAGCCTAATCAGAAATACTGAAAAAATAATTGCTTTCCATTTTTACATTTTAAAACCTTGAAAGATACTCTTTTTCTTACCTTGAAAACTTCCGAGAAGAATCCCGAACCAATTTTTTCACAAACAAAATCATCCAATCGGTTTAAGGCTGCTACTGCATGTCGTAGGGCTTCACAGGAAGATCCAGTAATTCGAGATAAATTTTTTGAAAGGCAGCTCATGTCCCATATTATCAGGGTCCACATTTCTTTTGTCACATAAAGAATCATCCTGAATAAAATTACTTTCTGTAGCCTTACGAGTCTCTAAAGAATGGGGATGACACACTAAGGCTTGACCAGTTAAGGACATAATGCAAAAATCACAAAGGCACAAGTTTGTCTGGACAGAAAGGTTTCAGGTACCCACACCAGCTGGCCCATTCCCAACGTCTAGTACCATCCATGCGCAAAAATCTTGAATAGAAATTTTTTAAAGTAAATATTTTTCTCATTCATGTTATGGAAATACAGTTATGTGTATTAGCTCACTGTGTCTGTATTTTTTAAGCTACCTTGTTTGTTGAAAAGTCAATTACAAAGAAAGAAAAAAAAAAGGTGTACAATTACAAATGTAGAAGAATGTTTGTGATTTGCATGAATTGGTTCTGTTGCAAGTACTACAATATATGAATGTCCTGATGTAAAAGACAATAATCTTACAGATCACTAAGAAGGAAAATGAATTTTCAAAAGCATGAAAATCTACTTTTTCCGATTAACTATAACAACGTTATTTAACCTGCATAATACTACGTTGTCAATTTTCTACAAGTTAAAATAAAAATAACATTAGTTGTAAAATTTCTTTATGTATCAAGTACATATGATTCTGAAAACAGTACAAAACAAGTAATATAACAGTTTACCACACATGGTCACAAATTTCAGCTGGAGAAACTACTGGCAATAAAATACATTGTTCAAAATATACTTTAATCCACTGATAGGAAAAAGATTTTATCTTCCTTTCGTAAAAGCAGTTTACACTGAATTGATAAATTTAACACTGAACATAATATATTCCAGAATACATATCATTACAATTTCAAGTAAGTTGGTCACACTTAATATGTGCAAAGTTATACAATGTAGTCATCCAAACCAAAATGTCTGTTAAATTTCAAAGATTCCATCATGCCAAGTCAAGAATAATAAGAGATACAATTGGACATACATACATACATACATACATAAACATCTAATTAATCACATTATGACCCTTAAAGTAACTAATTCATTTTAAAATATGGTCCATTCAGAACTAGAGTTGTACAAAGTTAATTTCTTCTAATCCAAGCTAGTTTTTTTTAATTGTGTGATGTTGAACTTCATTTATGACGGCTTACATAAATAATAAACAAATATGGAAGCGTCTAACATATTTATCTCCATCCAGAATAATCAGTAAAGCTGTCTAAAAAATAAGATAATTTTAGTCTCTTCCTGCTTATTACATTATTCCATAAGTTTTTACATACTGTTGTTTTTCATGTACTAGGTAAAGGTTCCAAAATCATTATTGTGATCAAATCCTAACGATAACTAAAGACAGACACTTTCAAATGTGTAACTCTTGCTTAAAAAACTATATTTTTATGGGTTTTTTCAACTGGGTTTTCTTGACTGGGGTAAATCAACAATCCCACTTATAGCATTCCTATACTTTTACATTTTTAAGGTTAAAATGAATTTCAAAAAGGTACTTTCTTCTAAAATATGAAAAGCATTTCCTTGTTGAATTGCTCTCATGCTATCAATAGATATGTGGCTAAAATTCTGAATGAATATCCTTAACACAATGCACAGCATGCATCAAAATACCCATAATTCTCCACTCTCCTACCTTTACATGATTTATTCAGATTTTGTAGAAGTAGTAGTCAAGAAGGAAACTACACATCTCATAGATGTGGGAAGGTGAGTGGAAATGTATTTCAGAGGTATGATTGAAATTCATTTTTCTACCCAAAAATGTAAAATTTAAAATGAGCAAATTTACTTCTGCAATAAAAAAGAATAGTCAAACTGAGGTGAAAGGAGGACTGAAGAGAATCACGGGAACTACTGGGTTACTAATTTGTGGATTTTATGTAGGAAGGTAACAATTAAGCCCACAAAAAATAGCAATCATGATCAATCAAGAGGTTAAGAGGACTAGATTCAGGAAAGAATGAGTGGAGTGGAAAAACCTCATAAGAGACTGGACCAAATGAGGATATATAGATAATTCATTCTTCTTGCCCTCTTTAACCCTTAAATGTATATATTAGAGATGTATATATTTCAGGTAAAAGCCTTGACCTTTCGTGTGTGATAATGTTGCCAATGTTGCTAAAAGCCGGTTCGCTGTCTACGCTGGCCAGAAGTGTGGAGAGATAATGCCTTGCTATCCTGGCCATTGTGGGAAATCAAGCTTCATTTGACTTCCAAAAGTGAGGCCAGTGAAAGAAAATGCAGAAAAAGTGATGTTGACACGTTTTAGAATCATTATTCCGATTAATGCCTAACCTCAACTTTTCAAACCCTAACCCCTATTGTTCTCAAAACCCCCACATTCCCCAGAAATCCACTTCTCAAGCCATGAAACCCCTATTGTTCTCAAAACCCCCACATTCCCCAGAAATCCACTTCTCAAGCCATGACTGTAATTTAGATTAGGGCTTAGATACTATTTTCAATTACCCGGAATCGGCTGTTTTTAACTTCGACATTATCGGGTAGCCCAATAACCGGCCAGGGCTGAATATCTGGCCAGGTGCCCATGCATCCCTAGTACATATAAAAAGGAGGAATCAGGCAGAATGTATTTACCAGTGAAACTGTCACAGAATTGAAAAGCCTTAGGCTGACTCAAATATAGGTTTGACAACTGTATGAAAATACAGTGAGAACACCTAATAGGTTAAAAGAGTAAAAATATAAAGTTGTAACATGTTTCCCATCCAGGTTGAAGCTACGAGATATCCTATGGAGAAAAGCCATCTCATCTTCGATGTCTCTAATGCCATACAAGGACATGCATAGAGTTGGAAGAATTACCAGCCAAGGCATCCTCTGTCCACTTTCAAAGGGCATTACCTTCTCACAAAGTATCTACATTAAGAGTGGAAGTGGTCTAAACCAATGCAGAAGTTTATGTAAAATGCATGAGTTTCAACTGTACAAATCCCTTCAAAACCAAGTCTGATCTATAATGAGAAATAAAACACTTTTTAAATGGTAAAAACAAAGAGTGTTCGTGGTATGTTGATAGTTAAGCTGTTGTGCACAATGAAAATTCAGACCCAAGTGGTAACAAGGCATATAATAAAAAGAATTCACCAATTAGAGATACCATTTTGGTTGAAGAATCACAATCAGAGGCAAATAGAATCCCAGAGATGAAGCAATGTAATATAAGTAACAGTTTAAGAACACATACAGATTTGTATACAAGCTAATCTACAGAATAACCTCTAAAATATACTACGATCAAAGTGCCAAAGGCATCACTAAATGGTGAAATTGGCCAGATATAACCCAAAGCTCATGTTTAAGATGTACAGAAGCATCCGGTAAACAAAAATGGATCAACTGCACAAGCCAATTCATTAAAGTAGCTAGAGCAAGATCTAGAGAGCCTGATTAAGTGTAAGATATAATAAGTTCAAAAGATATAACAACAAATAACACTGAAAAGAAAAAAATCATTTTCCTTAATAAGATTCCATTGAGCGTGCAGTACCCACAGATGAGTGGTGACTCCAAAGGATGATGGATTTCATGGAACCCAAGGTCCCTAAAATAGAGAGAACTTCACACACAAAAAGAGAAGTCTTGGCTTTGAACACCAAGAGCTCCATATCCCTCATATGTGGAGAAGAAGGCTGGGTCCTGTAGATATAAGTGTTGAAAAACACCCCCAGATTAATAACATATCAGGTGGGGAGTGAGATGGGACTTCTCCAGTTTGACAAGCCATCCCAAACAAGCTGCCTCCTGTAGGAGGAAATGGGTATGATTGTGAGAGGCTTATTGGGGAGGTGTGAAAAAAAGCCAGTCATCCATATAGCGGTGAAACTGCAGACCCTGGTCATGAACATGGTGGGCAAAGTCTCTGACTCAAAAATAGAAAAATTAAGGAGCTAACACCAGAACAAATGATAGAGTGCAGAGTAAAACACCCGATTCTCATGAACAAACTGAAGGTAACATCTGGATGCAAGAGAGATACGGATATGAAGGTAAGCATCAGAGATGTTGACTTTGGTCATACAAAGACCTGAGGGCAAGGAAAGACTCCATGGTGACCCAAGGGATGTCAAAGAAACAGCTGAGGTTTGAGAGATCTATTTACAGGATGCCAATTCCTGGTCTTCTTTGGCACAATGAACACATGGGGAAAAAAAATCCAGAGAAGTGTGAAATACCTGTTCTATAGTGTTCTTCCTCAAGAAATCCTGACTCTGGCAAAAATGTGAATCCCGAGGAGGGGAGAAAGAAATGGGAAGTGGAGATAAAGGAGGAAGCATGAAAAAACAAATAAGTAGTCCTTCTGTTAGAACCTGAAGAACCCAGAATCTGTGACAAAATGGCGTCACAGATGAGCAAACCTAGCCAGCCATGCTCCCACTGCACCAGAACCCAAGGGATAGTCACCAACAATCTGGTAAATCTGGTGATTTGCAGACAAACCATGGGAAGGTGGTACTGATAGAAGGGAACAGGAGTAGGAGATGATTGGGAAAGATGAAAAACAAGAAAGGAAAGAGAGGAATGTTGACACACAGCCTCAACCCAAGACTCTAAAGTATCAGGGATATCTCCAAAAAACACACTGGTGCAAGGAACTAGTCAAAGATCTCACAGATAGGAAGCAGACAGATGAACATGTGATAAAAGGATGTCCCTGCTAAGGAGATCCCAACAACAAAGGATCCACATATGGAGGGTCAAATCCAAGGAAGATATACATGCCAAAGAAAGGAGGTGAATGAATGATAGTAGTGAGTGTAAGACAAAGATGAGAAAACTGTGCCAGGGAAAAACATAAGGTAATAACAAGGTCAGAGCCCCATACCTGAATTGGTAATTCCAAGGACTAAGAATCCAGAAACAGAAAATCTGACCTATGATATGACAAAGCATGTTAGTCAACCAAACACAGGGGTCAAGGCATGCTGGCATACAAATGTAGTTAGGTGAGAAACTGTTCAGAATGGACCCAAATATCAAGAAAAGGGTGAAAACCAAAAATTGGACTTTGAGCCAGAATGAAGAAGAGAGGGGGAGGAATCATATGAAACAGGATAAAGAGACAAAAGGTTACAAACATGAGAGGTCATGTCCAGAAAGACAGTAGAAGAATGAGGGAGATCCAGAGGGGTAGACCAGAAAGGAACAGCAAAAGCTGGAAGTGGAAAACGTTGTCCAAGTCTACATCTTCTGGAACAGATTTCTCAGGAAATGGAAGATCTGACTGAGGCTCAGTAGATATTGTAGGCTGCAAAGAAGACTAACTTGTTACACACCCAGGCCAAGACCTCCTCTGTTAAAGTGTGGAGCCTAAAGCCATGGTAGTATTGAGTCTGAGTATGGCCAGATCTGTATCACAAGCCATTGTATTAGCATTAAATTGAAAATTCATCATGTGGAAAAGAAAGGAAAACCTTTCCAAAAAAACAAATGCTGTTACAATAAAAAATGTATGACAACAAATGAAAGTTGTCAATACATAACAGGAAGCTGGGTAAAACTTTTACCACGACTGTACACTTGAATGCCAAATTGAGAAATGATGATTGTTTTCTATAGTACAGATGGAGTCAGGTGGGCTAGGATGGTGTGTTGTGCTCCTATTGGTGAAGGGTTGTCACATGCTCATTTGCAAGCTACAATGCAGTTATACCACTTGTAATCACATGGGTAGGTGGGAGCATAAAGACTAGTGGCAAGAGAAAATTGAACATATAGAGGGCAACAAGTTAAGAAAAGCTATTATGTACGATGATGTAAAGTATTGTATTGGAAGAAGCTCATAAGCCACAATTATGAAACAAATACATAAAGAATGAAACAATTTGTTAAAAACTTGTATTTAAACAAGGGTTATCATGTCTAATATACCAACTCTGAAAGAAAGCCCAATGAAACTGATAACGCCAAAGAGCATTTGCAAGAATAAGTTAGCATTCAAACTTCTCAGAAAAAGAATCTAACAACTCAAACAAAGAACAGCCAGCAACTAAGCCATAGGCAAAGACCATTGTGAAAAACTGACATTCAGGTTGTTTTAGAAGATCATTCCACAGTGGTAATGGGATTCGTTTCTCATAACAGAGGCATAGCAAGAGTAACAAAAATGTAGGTCACCACTAGTTTTTACTTCCAAAAGCATTTGTGACAAGTATGTTAGTGAGGAAGAAATGATTTTAGTATATAGTTAGATTATAATTTTGCTTTGTATACAATTTACTTTTTTTTTCAATTAAGCTCACAGTAATACTGCTTTAGATATTTATTTAGCAACTAACAGTTGTCTAGTTTGTTTAATTTAGTTTTGATTAAAAGAAAATTTAAGTAATTTATTTCATATAAGGGTTGTTAAATGAATTATTCTGTAATATTCACTTTATAATACTAATTACCAAAATGTTGAATATAAAATGCAAATGTCTAAGAATTTCAAACAGCAAAATTTTATTACTTACACAAAAATATTGCTTTATTTCATTTTGAGTACACGACGAATAACCATCCATGCTTACGTCACAAATATCTGTTAAAAGACAAAATCTCTACAAACTGAAGTGTGCAGATATCATTCAAAAATGGCACTGCAATAGTAAAATGCATGATTAAATTTTAAGGCACTGGGCATCTCAAACACAATTAGAGACACCATTTTCAATTATATTTAAAAAGCCTTCAGTAAAAACCATTAATATACGCATAACAGGCAACAACCCTCAATTTGTCTGCAATGTATTTACTCAAACTCCAAGGTGAAAAAATGACAGCATAAATCTATTATAGTTCATAAGACTTATGTAGAATCCATTAAAATATGCATAATAGGCAACAAAATTCACTTCATCTGCAGTGTATTAATTCCAACTCCAAGGCTAAAAAAAATGACAGCATAAATTTACTACAAAACATACTTTTTAGCTTGTACCTAGGCAAGGCTAAGATACAGAATGTTTCAGTGCATGCTTGCTACAAGCATATGTACATTATTATCTTTTCAACAGAAAAAGACAAAAATGAGTCATCCATAGAGCATAATTTTAAATAATGCATAAATGAATGCTTTTCTTTAACAGCAACATGGTAGCCATCTACCAACATATGCATGATTTGTTTTGCTGTACTGTACTTTGCCAAATATGTCAAATTATAGCTAGTAAATGTTTTTTTCTCTCTACAAAATTTGGGTGCCCAGACACCAAGAACCCAGCCTGTATATATTCGTGGCTCATGAAAAAGTAGACATAATAGGGTAAACCAAGGCTTGGCAGGCCAAAGTGGATCAAAAAGGAGAACCTGGTACTTTGAGTAACTGATCTTAGACAGGACTTGAGGGAGAAGGTGAACTAGAGAGTAAGCATAAAGAAAAAGATTCTCTTAATATTGACTCTGAGCATCTACTGCCAGAGAATGTGGATCTAGGAACTGGAGACCAGTGGAATGGAAGAAGATGGATGTTCGATGTACCAAAGGCATAGACCATCAGACAACCCACACAGTAGCAATTTCACTGAAAAACTAAAAAAGGTGAAAGGTCCACTCCACTCTGTGGAAAGAAAATGATTACTTCAAGAAAGAACATCAGACAAACTGTTCATCACATCAGGAATATGACAGGTTCACAAGAAAACACGTTGAAAATGAAGCCAAAGATGGAGTGAAACCATACCAAAACAAAGGCTGTGAGAATAAGTACCTCCTTGATTATTAATGTAAGCTACTAAAGTAGAATTGTTCAAGTAAACTAACACAGAACGATAGTGAATAAGTGGCAAAACCTTGAGATACACATGTTGAACAGCCCAAAGTTCTAACATATTGATGTGAGTTGTTGCTTCTTGAGGAGTCCAAGAACCAGAATGATATTTATTCCCCAACACACCACCCCAATCTTTGAGAGAGGCATTTGTGAAAAGTTGAAGGTTAAAACAATGATGTCCTAAAGTGTTGATTCAATGAAAACCAGAGAAACATGAGTGATAGAGAAAGGGTGATGTTGTGTGATAACGAATATTAAGTCACGAGCTGCTAAGAAGCTAGATCTCATTGCACTTGGCTGGTGTGATTGTGCCAAAATGGAATGACTTCATGAAGTAAGCCATTGTTCCTAAAGCTGAAAGTATATCTTTGGCCAGGCCTTGACAAATCCCAAGTGCCAGGTTGCAACAGTGACTAAAAATTTCATCATGGTACCTTGTATTTTCTCCCATTTTACTCATGCACAGGGAAGTGCTAAATAAAACTCAAATCTAGAACAGTCCAGGGCTCTTGGAAGTCTGGAACTATTTTCACGTTCTTTTAATCTGAAATTGAACTTTGTTTCTAGGATTTTAATGGCAGATTCAGCAATTTATGTTTGTTTTTTTTCAGAAATGAAGTGCTGCAGTTGCACAAGATGTTATTAATTTTGTGCCATTTTGTTTTTCTTCTTTCTCTCAATTCAACAAATCTGTGCATGTGTTTAAACACAGATGGGACCAAAGGCAGTTAATTCAGGCAATACTATTAAGAGGTTGTTGATATCACGTGATCATTAGCATGTACTCGTTGGTGTGAAAGTAAACAAATATAGTCCCCATTTCCAGGTACAAACAGTAGTGAAGTTACGTTAGGCACACCAGAAGGCCTTTGATTATCGTTGCACTGTGTTGTAGTGATGAGTAGATTAGACCTATTCTGAAACAACCATAGCCAAGTATGGACTATCGATATCACAGTGATTATTTTATTTTCATTCATTGCAAGAATCCACTTAAGTTATAGTTATTTAGTCTACTATTTTAAGAACTACCTTTTTAAATCTACCTCCCACAGCCAGTGGCCAACTTATATAGCCCTGCTTAGTATATTTTGTTGTCAGTTAATATCCATTGTTATTAATGTAGCCCTTGATCATGAAACATTCAGTAACATCTGGAAAGTTAGAAGCAATGCAGTCTCGACTAGAGAATTTCTTTGTCATTCCATTAGAAAAGAAAGATACATGGCCTTCTACTTCATCTGAGAAAAAAATATGATTAAGAAGAAATGATAGGAGTAGCTGAAGAAGTAGACTTAAATTCTAGTAATCCATCCATTAGTGAAATTCATAATGCGAAGAGATGGAAGTTTCAACAAAAGTATTTCAATGAACTGAAGTGGCTTAACTTTAATCACAACACAGGTGCTGCTCACTGTGAGAAATGTGAATCTTTCCCTACTGTATCAGACTTCAGTTCAAAAGTCGTAAATGGCACTTTGAGCTGGAAACTTTCAAAAAACATTTCAGCATCATATAATGCATTAACATCTCCAGAATCTACCTCTTTAGCAGTATTTGTGAAGGAAATTTAAAAAGAATATATTTTATCATATGAAGACTGTTTTTAATATAGCCTACTACATCACTAAAAATAACAAGCCATTTTCTGATATTGGTAGATAAATTGAAGGCTGAAATAAGAAAGTTATCATTTTCCTAAACTGAAAATGTATTTCCAAACATACTTACCTCCACTGACCCTAACAGCTATTTCTCGATTTTCCTCTTTGTCATCTAAAGCTGTGTTCACTTGCTCCAGTTTTTATATACCCCACTCAACTGCCCTCAGCAATATCTAATTTGCAAAACTTTATGCCAGCCCACACATGCCCTCTATGCAGGTACTGTATTTAAGCAGTATATGCATACAATAAAATCACTAACACCAGCTCTTTGTGGGGAGTTAGGGAGGGAGAGTATCAGCATTTGTTTGGAAATACATTTTCAGTTTAGGAAAATGATAACTTTCTTATTTCAGCTTTCAATTTATCTACCAACATTAACAAACCATCAATATCAGAAAATGGCTTGTTATTTTTAGTGATGTAGTAGGCTATATTAAAAACAGCCCTCACACGATAAAACATATATTTTGTTTTAATTTCCTTCACACATACTGCTGAAGATGTAGATTCTGGAGATGTTAATGTATTATTTGATGCTGGAATGATTTTTTATGTTTTTTGAAATTTTTTAGGTTGAAAGTTGTCAATATCTTAACATTCTATTGTATATATTATGAAAAAAATTTTATTTTACTTTCTTATTTAAAAATGTTTATATTTCACACAAAATGCTTTTGTAAAATATATTTTGGTAAGTTGTAAATGGGTACATCACCTAGAAGTAACAATGTTCAATTGAAGAACCAACAGAAGTAATTCATGATTTATTTACACTGTTACCTGTAAGTAAGAACCATGAACTACAGAACTGAGACATCTGAATGTGTATTAAGCAACAAAGACATTTATTAGCTGTATGTTAAAAGTTCATGAGAGGGTTAAACATACAAAAATACTTATAATTAAGATTATGACAGAGAGCTTGTTTTTAATTTTAAATATTGGGGATATAACATAAAATAACTTAATTCTGAAATGATTTCAGTTTAAAACTGAATCAATATTTTTATTTTCATGATAAATTTTATGCACTTGGCTCTAGGATATGTGATCCCATACTAAGTCTTTACTTTAGGCTTATTATACCAACATTCACTACACTTAAGGTTTCACAGCACTACCACCCCCACCCCCTGTCACTAAAATAATAATGAGCAGACAGTAATCAAACTATTCTATCTGGATAAATGCATTTTCACTTTTATGACTTCTTATTTCAAGAAATCAAGATAAATCAAGAATGACATGACACACACTGGCTTTTATATAGATTTTCTTTGAATTTCTCACTTAAATAGGTTTATATTTAAAAAACAATGAAAGGTGTTCAGCTTTTTCTATTTGTTACATATTGTATAGTTGAATAAGGGTACTACTGCTCATCACAAATCTCAATGATATTCACTGTTACTAATCTTATTCCTATGCAACTGTGAGTTACTGACCTAGTTTATACAGTTTCAGGTACATGTACTTTGACTGTCAAAATTTTCTTCCCACATTGTTTACTACAAGAATTTCAGACACCTGTTTGTTATTCAACAGGTAGCTTATCTCGACTAGATGAAAATCTTATGTACTTCACTTTATGTTTATGTTGTGAAATAAAATGTCCAGTAAATGTTTTTTGAAGTGGAAATTATTCTTCATTCTTTTGTTTGTGTGTGTTTCAAACTTTTAAGTCATTAGTTAAATACATGCAAGTTAAACAAGTAAATAAGATTGATCTTCATGTTCCAAAGCCAAACAGAAGAACGATTAATTTTGTCAGTTGTATTATATCAATTCAACTATTTCATCATGCTTTAAATAATTTTATATAATTTTTTTTCCTAGTGTTATTTTTTTGTCTTCTCAAAAATCATAAAAGCTCTATTTCTGTTCTCAAAGACTAAAGGTTATACACAGTTAATCTTCAGAAATTTACATCAATCATTGAATAATAAAAAATAGAAATACATATGTATGAGTTCATGAGATTGGTCTACTGTACAGCAAACTCTTACCTATAGGTAACATTATTACATGAATATTGTCTGTTCATTTGTAATAAAGAGAAAGCCAGTGTTTATCATGTGTACATAAAGTTTCTGAACTTGTACTCACATACTGGAATTAACATCTTTTCAAACTAAGCATGAGTCATTAAATCTTATCTCCGTTGACATATATCATACGAAAGCAATCTCTGTTTAATCAGAATGAAGAAACATAATAATACTCAGTTACACTATAAAAGGTTTTTATAAAAATCCCTCTAAAGTGATATGCTCAATAAAGTTAAAAAAGGCAAAATAATTTGCTAATATAAATTTTCATCAGATAGCTAGATGCAAAATTCTTAACCAACCTCAATAACATACCGAAAAACTAAGTTGAAGAAAAAAAGTCTAAATATGATTATGTTGGTTTAAGTTTTCAGTCTGACAACAGGTGATTCTCAATAGTAACAAATAACAAAAGCAAAAAATTAAACTATGGGACAGTATAAATACAAGATATCAAATGGTGACTATAAACATGTCTTTCTAACAATATAATTTACCTAACTACATGTAATCGTTTTCCTAAAGCCATCTGTTTAAGAAATAATAACAGAAATGAAAAAAAATTACATTAATAAAACCTGTTACTGTTATCAGTGTATATAATCTTGCTCATGTTTCGAAAACAAATTTGTTCCAGGAACTCAGATATATAGATCAAAACACGTTATCAGTTACAGTTTTAGTAAATGTACTGAATAGTTGACATGTAGTTCATTACAACTAAACTGAGCAATATTTATGTATACATGAGCACTAGCTTGTAACAAATACATTACCAGATATATGTTGTTTGTGAATATGTTCTGTTTTCACTATCATAAAGTCTACAATTAAGATCAGAATGCCAGAAGGTCATTGTGCCCAAAAGAATTAATTAACCCAACTTCCACTTCCAAGCCAACCAACCAACCATCCAAAGCAAAAAAACCAAACTTGATGTAGCTTTTCACAAAGACATATCTAACCAAACATTTAAACTTACAGCACATACCACATTATTAAGCAAACCACTAAAAGATGTTGAATTTTAAGTTTGCATCTACGTATTAATTAGTTGTAAGAGCCTAAATTTACATGTATTATTCCATTTTTCAGGTCTACATTTCTAGCCTTCTCATTCCATCAACCAAATATAGAGATTCAGTGCATTATATTATAGTGATATTAGTCTCACTGCTATCTATGTTGCCAAGTCAGATCATATTCTATCTGATGAACATGCATTTTGACTATAGTCCTGCAGCAAGGTTTCCACTGCAAAGGGCTCTGTCATACAACTCTCATGTTCAAAGAACACCCCTTCTCCCTGTTTGCTTTTCATAAGCTATCTAGTGTACCAGGACAATGGTTTCATAAGAGCCTGTTTCAACAGTCCAACTGCAAAGAAATGCACAACCAGCAAATTGACCAGAAATAGCAGTATGCTTTCCCTACAGAATAGCATGAATACCCATTTCATTCTCCAGCTGCTTGAAATATGCAACGGTTGAACAAATATGTTGTGAAAGCAGCTTGTGTAAATGTGACTTGTATCACTTTTCCAAACAGAGATCCTTCATGATTATGTTGCATACTGTTGTAATAATGTGGTAATATCTGAGATGATTGAGCCCCCCTTAATACCCCATCTGGGGAATTTTGCCTTGGTATGGTAACATATTTAGTTATTAACAAACATGCCCATATGTATTAAAATAATTCCTGTTTATATGGAAGCAGTGGGAAGGGATAATAATGCAGTGTAAGATTTGAGATGATCGGGTCCCTTTCAATTCCCTGAACGGAAACTTTTGCCTTCATTTAATTATTAGTAAAACAAGTAAAGTCCTATAATGACAGTTCTTACTGTTATATAAGCAATGAAAAAGGAATAACCTTTGATATAATTTTAAAGCTGATTGGAGCTATTTTTGTATCCCATCAACATGTTGTGTCTTGGTATGGCTTTCACCCATACCCTCCAAGTCTAAGCTGAAGATCACTTCTGCCCTACCCAAATTTATATTTATGCCCCCTTGTCCTATCAATTTCACCATAAAATACAAAATAAATGATATATCAATATTATCAATTCCCTTAATAATCTTTAAGTTTAATGCCTCAATCAGATCCCACCTAACTTCTAAGTTATTAGATTATACTTATAGGATATATGGTCATTTCTGAAACACAATCAAAACTTTTTCCCTCTAATCATCTGAGCTTGGCATAATAAATTAGTATATGCTTAAATCAAATTTTTATTAAACTTAAAATTCAGAGTTAATAATTAATACTGGGTTAGACAACATAAACTGGTCCAAAGCTATTTTATATTACTATTATACTGATACTATTCTTAATTCAACTGAAAATGAAGTTGTAAGGTAAAGCATATGCAATCTTTTAATTATATTTATAACTTATAGTTCATTAGTTGAGTAACGTTGTTTATAAGTAAAAACACTGAAATCTTACTAATATAATATTCGTAACAACAGTATCATTAATTATTAGTAATAACAATACATTTTACACAAAATGACAAATTACAAAATTTTGATAATTCATCAAAAATATTTGCAAAAAAATCCATAACTTAAGCTAAGTTCCAAATGGCCAATTTTTTATTATATACGATTTCTTCAAATTAAACATTTAAAGATAACTCACAAAAAGTGAAAAACAGCATATCTTAAAGTTGTTATTATTATTATTAGCAACTAGTTTAAGTTACAACAACCTTACCTTTCCTCAGATGAAAAATAATCAAATCCCTCGATAAGCTGGCCTAGCATTAGGCTCACTACCGGACAAGATGAAGAAACCAGATTAGCGAAAGCAGAATACCTACATATAGTTAAATATGCCAGTCAATCTTGTATATTATTATTTATCTACTAGATGACGCTAGCATCAATAAGATAAAAAAAAAAAAACAGTCCAATATTTCTCGTCATATCAGTTCTGCAGGTCTATTATTAGTTTGTTCATATGTACGTCTTTTTATTTTTAATCAATACTATAAAGAAAATTGAACTTTATTATATTTTACAACAAAACCTTAAATGATTTGCATAAATATAAAATATCGTTTTTAGCCATATATATATATTTTTTTTCATGCTATGTATATTTCGTTTCTTTGTGGTTAAACTCAAAGCTACGAAATGGGTTCTTTGTGATCTGCCCACTGTGGATATCGAAACCCGATTTTTATCGTTACAAGCCCTCAGACTTACCTTTAAGCCACCAGGTGTCTATGATGTTCGGAGATACAATTCACTAACTTATGAAAACAAAACAAAAAACTTTGGATTAATATTACATTAATCTCTAACTGTGCAGCTGACTATTGTCAGTACTTTACTTCAAAGCACACAACATTATTATTAATGGCTGGAGACGGCTTGAATGGGTAATGAAGAAAAACTTTAATATAAGTTTAACATAACAGCAAATGTACAACGTTTCGACAAGGTTTTGTCATCATCATCATACATTGATGACAAAACCTCGTCGAAACGTTGTACATTTGCTGTTATGTTAAACTTATATTAAAGTTTTTCTTCATTACCCATTCAAGCCGTCTCCAGCCATTATTAGTCTTAAAGTGGGTTCCTCGTCATCGAATTTGAACACAACATTATTATGTTCTCTTCAGTAAGAAGCTCTGCTTATTGTTATTTACGAGAATAATAAACTATTCGGAGATACCCCTAGGGTTCAGGTTATTAACTTCCCTAATGTTGACCTAGGGACCAGAGGAAAAGATGACAATCAGCGGCAACTACCGCCACATCGTTTTTTGGTGGTTTTTTTCCAGACTATGAACAAAATAAATGTATAGTCTTTCACTTTGATAACCACCCACCGTGGTACTTGAAAGTACCAATATTTTCCCCTCTCACTTAACTTAGAAAGCAAATTATTTAGTTTAATCATATTTTCAAATTTTCTTTCATATATATGCGCTTTTAGAGTACCTTTTGCAGTACTGTCTTCACTAGGTGGAGATTTATTTTTGGTTTTTTGTATATGCGTCCCATAGTAACACCATTGTGTTTAAGTTTAGAAATGGCTGGAAGTTAAACTATTGTTACGTCTCCGTTTGTTAATTTACTTCCCGTAACTTCGTTCCGACGAAACTTTAGCGACACAAGTATTTACTTAATAAAACTGGTTTATTCTTTCCGAATATAACTCTGCGATACACTTAATCTCAATATTCGCATTAAAACAAACAGTATCACGAACGAACGTTAACTTCAACAATACCCTGTCACTGCAGTTCAATTACTCACTGTCTACACACACATTACATTACCGCGTCACGTTGTCCCCCTCTTATATATACCAGACTACCCTATCTAGTAAATACTAGAGCATTCATGAAGGAACAAGATAGTTCTAGAAACTAGAGGGCGCCACACCAGTCACGTGACCTCGATGACGCAACACTATCCTTACTTTCATTTGGAACAACCAATAAAATAGGTTGTGTCTGCACTCTAACAGAGGTGACGTTATTGTTCCTGTATATATAATGTCATACTCTCTTAATCTAAAACAGAATTTCTACAGACTAATTTATATAATTCAAGTTTTTCTGTAATCTAACGGCATCGTCTATTTTGACTTACTGTTGTAAATAAAGATTGAATTTACTTAGTTTAACATTGTTTTCAGTTTCTTTCCTTCAGTTTAGCCAAATGAAGTATTAGTTTTCAACTCCATAATACTGTTGCGTCAGCGAAGTCACGTGACTAGTGTCACGCCACGTTTCTAGAACTATCCTGTTCCTTCGGGAGTGCTCTAGCATTTGCTAGCTTGGGGGTGGTCTGGTATATATATAAGATGGTCACGGCGTGACGTGAGAATATGTGTAGGTAGTGAGTAATTGAACTGCAGTCAGAGAGTACTGTTGAAGTTAACGTTCCTTGTTTTAGCGTTTGTTATAGAGCGACTGTTGAAAATAAGTGTATCGGTAAAGTTATATTCAGAAAGAATAAACCAGTTTTATTAAGAAAGGATTTGTGTTGCTAACGTTTCGTGGGAACGAAGTTACGGAAAAGCAACTAACGAACGGAGACGTAACAAATTGGTGTCAGAGAGTGGGACAGAAAAAAATGAAAACGAGAAGCGGCAAATTAAACCACAGCATAGCAGACTTAATGGCAGCAATACAAGAAGAGC